>NC_064026.1:19192941-19498274 GCF_917208135.1 Athalia rosae | reverse complement strand
AAAGAAAACACGTAAATCTCGTTCTCTTATGAGATTTCAGCACGAGATCGTCTCGATAATCAGCAATAATCGTAATCGCTGCATTCGTGCGTTATATGTACCTAGTTTTACTTGACATTTAAAAACACCAATCGCACACGAACATATACCGTATAGGTATACTCACGTCGCACGATCGTGCCTCGGAGGTTTCCATGTGTGTCCGACGAAGGCTTATTATATAGGTACACACTCGGAGGAGAACATACATACATGTATCAATGTATGTACGTATATCACGAAGGATTGGTTTAACTCGGTGTCTGGATATCCGATGATTATTTCTGATCGTCGAACGTTAATACGCGGCACATGACGAACGTTCGTCAGACTTTTAATTAAAAGTAATAACCAGCCTTACCCGCGTATCGTTTGCTCTGATGTTAATAACGTTATGTGTACGGTATCCGATCGTCCGTAGGTGTTCGAAAATTGTGCAATCTTATCATATTGTTGTACCACATCTGCAGTGCCAATATTTCTCATTGTATATATATTTATATACGTACAATAATTTTTCGTATTCTACATTATTTTGCCATCTTGTAAATTATAAATTTACAGTCGGATAGTCGCTAGTTTTGTACGAGGACGTATTATGTCATTAATTACACCGTTTCGATAATTAAAAATGACGACTAATTAGGTGAATTAATTACTTTTAAATATATACATAATGTAAATCTGAATTTAGGAATCGAGATACGAAGAGAGTTCAAATTGGAAGATAAAAAAACAAAGATGCAGGTTATTCGAGGAGAAACAAAAAAAAAAAAAAAAAAAAACAAGACGAACGTCGGTAGCGTCGATAAATTTAACGACGGGAAATATGTACAAGTAATGTCGAGAGGTATCGAGTTTCCTTAAATTTAAAAATAACATCGATAGTATATTGCATATATGTATAATATCGTGTGTACCTCTACCTACTCATCTTTGTCGGAAGGGAAAGAGAAAATTTAATTATATAGAATCATTATAATATCCTACGATTGTTCGTATTCATTTGTGGTGTGTGCAGACGCGCGGTCTGTCGTAAACTTCAAGTTTTACTTGACACGACTGATTACACGTGGTGAGCGAGAGGAGGATAGGAGAAGCGAGTTAAAACAAATGCGATAACCGACGTGAAGAAGGGTGATGAAAAAGTTGATTAAATCTAATAACTTTCAAATAACATATATAGCTAAGGTCCGAACCGACTCCGGCCAACGATGATATTAAATTGCACTTTTAAACTCGAAAGAAATAAATACCTAATAACACAGTCGTGTTATGGTCCCTGATCGATTGGTTTGGAAAAATGAACGAATGAAATAAAATCAAACTAACGAACGGACAAAAAGTAATACATATTTTATACGCACGGTGTACGATGCGAGTGCACCGCGCGTTGTTAATACCCACGTTATGATTGACATGTGTGAAAGATTTCTCAGACGTGTCTATAAAAAAGGCGATTCAAAGAAACAAATGGAGGCAGAGAGAGAGAGAGAGAGAAAAAGGACTCATTCCTCAACACGTCCATTTATACATTTAGTTTCTTTCTATCATCGTCGTAAAATTATATCCGTAGAGAGACTCGAAGCTCTAGCGGTCGATTGTAACTCACAAATTCATCATATTAGTAATTCCCCGGAGGTATAAAACGTGCGACTGTGTAAAGTATTATTACCGTATCCCGCGGGAGAGAGGTGAGATTTATTCGGTAGCCGATAAAGAGAATAGATCGTATAATAATACCTATACTCACATATTTATACCTATAGGTACATGGTTCTATCAAATTCCCATTATGCCTTAGTTATTGGCGATAAGTTGAGCAACTTCTGTATAATATAGACCCGGTGCAATTAGATTTCAATAATAAAATAATAAAACTTTCTAATCCCTCTGGTGGTAATCGTAACGTACATATATATACGTATATACATATATATACATATATTTACGTATACCGTGTATTATCCAGCATCTCTGAAGCTCCGTACGGTTTTTTATTTTTTTCATTTTTATTTTTTTTTTTACTATTTTTAGTTTTAATGAATGTACGTACGCGTATATGCGTAGGACATGCACGTGTACGCTGGGGACATGCGGAGAGGAAAGTCAGAAGCTGTCCGACCGTCTGTTGAGAGAAACTTGAAACTTTTACGGATAAGATAAGACAACTTTAAACGTGTTTTACGAGGGCAGGTAGGCGTTTAGCCCGCAAGATCGGTGCCCGAGGGATTCCTCCTCTCTTCTCTCGGTTGGCCCTTTTTACTCCTCGCCGTACGGCCGAATTCTTTGTTTCGACTGGATCGTGACTTACGTGTGCTGCGACGCGGGAACATATTTATTTTATTTTATTCATTTATTTTTTTCTCTCCATTCCTCTTCTTTTTTTCACCGAGAAAGAGGAGGAAGAAAGAGAAAAAAAGAAATAGAAAAAAAAAAACAAAATCCGTTGCAGCCGAACGCACCGGTTATCCTTACTTATCTGATGCTCCGGATGCCCCCGCAGGATTGCTCGGGATACCCTGCAGGACACTAAAGTTCACGTGAATTGTGAAATTCGACGCGAATCGAATGCGTGTACATATAGGTACAGCATATAGCATGGATTCACGGGTGTCGAATGCGTGCGAGAGTGATGGAATTTTTTTTCGGCGCCTCCGACGCGCCCTAAAACTGAATCAATGTACGCGTGGTGCATTGTTACGTCTATCGACGAAAATGCATCGAAATTTTCCATGATTTCCGCGCGATTAGGAATTCTTTTTGTTCAGGCTCCTTAAAATTTGATGGAATATACAGGTGAACCGTGCGTACGAAACTTGAGATCCGCTGCACAGCCCTACCCATATTATGGTGGAAAGTTTAAAACGGAGATGCGAGACGTTTATGGCACTTCCGCGGAGGTGGACCATGAGAAAGTCCATTAAAACTGGCTTATTATCGAGCGCATTTGCCGGTGGCTGCTGTTACCGCTGCAATCTTCCTACGAAACGAGAATTTATCCGTTCGTTTGAAAAATAACGAGAAATTCTTTTTTTTTCGTTGCGTTGTTCATCGTCGTCGTCGTTGTTGTTATTATTATTATTGTTATTATTATTATTCTCATAACGGATGCGGATTATCGGCCCTACGTGAAACGATCGTCGTTCGTGTTCTATGTATATCGTTATAAAATTTCCCATTTGTTGTCGGCGGATGAAATGGGTCCTATAAAGATTTCCCACAGGCTTTTCAAACGGGTGTACGCAATGTAAGGTTTTTTGAGTGAGGAAAATTGCTTGAGAAATTCACGAATTTTACAACGTCGGTCATATGTCTCCAGAGAAATCTCAACGCGCGTATACATATGTATGTATATACATATATACATATATGCGTCACTACTTTCTTCGATCGTGTATATATCGTATAGACATGTGCATGTAACATATTATCTTTATTTACACGTATATACGTAGGTGTATGTATGTTTTTTGTTTTTTTATATACAAGTAATTGAACGTTACTGCATATTGGATCATTTTATGGGATAGTAATTCGATCCAACCACACCTTAACTTCGGAGTTTCAATCCGGATTTATGTATTTTGCATAGTTTCGGTTTCGCTTTCATGGAAGGAATAAGAGAAAATAATAATAATAAACAAGTGATTTGAAAAATAAGTGGAAACTGGATTTTAACATTTTTAACTTACGAAATTCGTATCACTCCACGTGTACGGGTATTGTACACGTGTATCGTACGTGTCGGGATGCCGCGTGTAATTCCTCCGACTTGAAAATCTTTCTATGTGTTTTATCGAATCTCGTTGATCCCGGATGTCTCTTTTTCACGGTCGCACAAACACCGGTATACCATAACGAAATTCTTTTTGTGGAAAAACACGTGAACGTTTTACCTCATATACATATATATGTATATGCATACGGATCGTTATTACACGCGCTGTGAGTTAATACGAGTACAAAATGGATTAAAATTAATCAATTACGAAATATCACGCTTGATTAACTGCTTTGAACATTAAGCTCGTGTATACACACGGTATTAATCACGGAGATTTATCATTTTTCCCTGTGATTAAATAAAGCTTGAAATATTCTCTAGGACTTAGAAAACTGTCGCTCGCATATTTGATCGAGTCTAGTCGCTGTACGTAATACCTGTATACTCATAGGTGTGTGTGGCTATCGCACGCAAAGATCGTCTCGATCTCGAGTTAAAATTTTCTAAAAGATGGGAAATATTTTTGAATAATTTTCTTTCCTCAATTATTTTTCAACAAACGAAGTGGACAGAGCGCGACAAAGAATATCGAGATATTGTATTGTATTGTATTGTATTGTATTGAGATGAAAATATACGAGACGTTCTCGAATTTTTATATCGCATCCAAAGCGTGTCACGGTTTCAAATAGTATATTTAATGCGTTCATTGTTTTGGGCGTACACTATTGTAGGTATCATAGTGCGCGATCGATTCATGTATATTGTATTTATTTCTCGACACGGTTCAACACTTGATTTATAATGGTTGTGATTGATCGTACCGCTGATTGGATTAATTATGATTCGTGGCCTAGATTAATCACGAGGTATTTCCTAGTTTGACTATAGGTAACCGGCGATACTGGCCATGTGTTATAATATATACTTTACACGTTATATACGTCCTCTGTATTTGAAAGGTTTTTCATGCCGTTCGATCGAGCTGCAAGTGCTTTAATGGACGCGGCGAGTGATAAAAAAAAAGAGAATTATTTCATAAAAGGAGAGAAAAAAAAAATCAAATTATAGAAAAATCGTACTCATTATCGGCTTCAGTTTCCGGCTGGTCTGCCGACCGTCCGTCTCTTTTTATTTAACGCTTTTCTTTTCTTTTTTTTTTCCCCCAAGACAAATTGAACGCTGCAGGTTAATTCCTTGTATATTTACGATGATACATTTTCTGCAAAATTGCGAACGACGCGGTTCGGTTTCCCACGTGCGCGCGTGCTTTACGTTGTACATACACAGGCAATACACGCGCCTTACACTCGGACATTACATATGTACAAGAAGTTATTTCCAGTTTACATTACATGCTTTTCAAATTATCTACTTGAACGGTAACCACGTCACGCGTCGTTCAACTTACGATGCATTCGCCATCATTGCCTATATTCCGAAGAACAACTTTGTTCGTTTTTTTTTTTTTCTACACTTTTCCGTTTCTAAATTTTCAATTTTCCGACCAACGTTTTCTTGTCCACCGCGATATAATGGCACAGGACGTGAAGCTTCGAGATTTTTTCCGCCTTCATCTCGTAGGTGAAAAAATGAAAAAATAAATGCAGGCTCGGCGTCTGAAGATTCGCAATTATTTATACGTTGGGTATCCGACGCAATGCGGGTACCTTGCGTTCGCATAGATATTTTCCAAGTGTGCATTTTAACCGTATAATAGATGAAGTTGTGGAATCGTAAGGCTATAATGTTATACAACCGACGCAAAAGTACGGGTTGGCTTATAGTATTTTTGCAATGGTAATTACAGTCGGCGATTCAAACCGAATACGCCCATCTGCTTTGTTTATATAATAATACGTGGGTAATATTGACGTTACATATATACATATATATACACCTACATAACATCACGTTGATGTACTACACCGTTTGTTTTAAAATCTGGTTTCTTCCACTTTTCTCCATTTTCTTCTTCCTCTTCTTCTTAATGTTTGGAGGCATGTAAGACGAATGTAAGATGTTCCCACGTTACAGTAAACGATATCCTAACTCGTTTACGGCTGTACATAATATTTATACACACATAAATAATGTATACAGCTGCATGGGTACGTACGGTAATGCTTTTTAACGGAAAGAAAAAAAAAAAACGATGATCATTACGTCAGCGATTGCGAGTAAAAAATTTTCAAGTTCAACGAATCGTATTTGCAGTAATACTGTATCGTCACAGCTGAATGTTGGAATTTCAAACGTTCGATCGGCGCGATCGAGCGTAATGGAAATCGCTGATTTTCCACACTTCCTACATGCCGCGGACGTGAAATGGAATCGCGCATTTCCCTATCGCGCGCTCCTTGTCTTTGGAAGGACGTGACGTGGATCGAAACGAGTCTATAGCAACACGGTCCCGCGCGGTTCGTCTATTGATTTGAAACTCGATGTTGACACGCCGTTGAAAGGAACGTGATTTCCCATATCAGCGGGGTCTGCAAAACTGTGCGTTGAAGTAATTATGCAGCTGCAGGTTACCTTGTACACTTTCAACGGATCATCGATCGGAAAAGATTTGTCGCGCGGGGCACTCCCTCCACGTGTATCCCGTCGTGCGTACAACGTATACATATATCTAGCTCTGTACGAGTTTTCTCTCCGCACCAAAAATCTCTCGATTGTACATCCAGTTCTCGTTATACCTATGAGTACCAAAGGTGGACCGCGACCACACCCTGAGTAACTACCGCGTTACGGGACGGATGACGCCATCTTGCATAGTTTATGACATTGCCCATATTTTACCCGAAACTTAATTGACTATCCTCACGATTCGGAAAGATTTTTTTCCGCGTCCGATTTCGTCCGGCCGCGATGTGGGTAATTAGAATGTTCATTACGCCTACCGTTCGGGGATTGCCCATTTTAGGCAGATGTTATTATTATTATTATTGTTGTTATTATTATTGTTATATACGCGAAGATTTCGTGCGCGGGATTAATCGAGGGGCCGGAATGACGATGACGTTTACGATACGAATGTATACCGTATGCTAAAAGTATTAAATTTGCGGGCGTATTATATTGTAATTGGTTCGGGTTTCCGGGTGTGGTGTAAACGCGGTAGCGGTTGGTCGTTTCATTATTTTTATAGCATCGTAAACGTGTCTCGCGCGCGCATGTCGATAACTGGTATACGTATGTGTCTATCGTATACCTATGTATATGTACATATATACACGACTGATTGATGGATTGATACTTTGCGCAGCGCTCACGACTTTTGCATACGCACACGCTTATACGCGCGTATATTTAATTTTATTCGGCATCGTTACGAATTGATTTTCTCCGCAAGGTAAATACACAATTTGAAACCGAGAACGATTAAATTCTTCTCATTTTTTTTTGTCTCGAAACAAATCGAACTAGGATGAAAATAAAAACCATAATCATCGTTGCGGCGAAAATGGAAAGAAAAAATCGATAAGCGAAATGCACACTTGATATTCTTATCACATTCAGATTCCTACATGTCTAGTGTGAAAATAGCGGTATTATATACACATATGTATGATACCTACGTACATACATACCACGCAAAAGTCTACTACGGTACGCCATTCGTCGGTTGCGTTGCGCGCGCGCGAGCGCCTTTCCCACGTTAATTAATCATCATCGTATAATGTGCGTAATTTCGTAACGAACGTAGTCTGGTACCACCGCCTCCCTTTCATCCCCCCCCCCCCCCCCCCCCTTTTCCCCCGATGGTAAGCTCATCCGTTTGATCGGATGGAGAGATTGTAACAGTTTTCAACTATTACAATAAGTTCTCGTTTATGAGCGAGCGTTCTCGCATATTTTTTAGTTTTACTTTTCTCAACTCCGATTTTAACGAGTCGCGATGGCTCTCTTCGGTAGGGTAATACATACGCGCAGGTACATACATATACATCTTAGGAGACATACCTCTGTATATATACGTTATATATGAAGTTGCAGGTTTCTCCCGATCGTTAATTGCCCGAGGTTACAATACGATTTCAATCGATGTAACAACCGCGTTTCAAAAGAGAATCTCACCGCTACTTCTTCTTCTTCTTCTTCTTCTTCTTCATCCTCGCGACGTCGATTCGTCGTCGTCTCCTCTATGGTACGCGTATAATACCCACGGCTGTGTTCATTTGCACCCTCGGGACACGTTGTACGAATCCGTAAGATTTTTATCCGCCTCGTTTCTCCGTTTCTTATTTATTTATTTATTTATTTATTTATTTTTTTTTTTTCGTTCTTTTCGCTTTTACTATACATACATTCTCATCGCTTTTCGTTCGCGTAATTAGGATATACCTGTTGCGTTTATTATTAATTGATCGTATATAGTAATATAAATCGATAATACGCGTTTAACGCGTTTGCGTGCCACCTGACCATTTAGAGTATGTACATAAAACCGTATGGTAGGTATATGGGCCGTTTCGTGTCAAGTTCATATACCAGCAGCTTCTGACCCTCCCTAGATTTATGGTATTATTTTTTTTTATTTATTTATTTTCTTTTTGGTTTTTATTCTTACAAATTTTCAATTTCTTTCGATGCTACGGAAAAACTGATTGGATAAAAGAATTACGAACGTCATTTAACTTTGATTATTCACTTTGTAAAACCAATCGCGATAAAATTTACTGATTTTTTTAATTACATGTGAAAAAATGACGAGTTCTTTTTGCTTCCGATTACCTATCAACGCTCGTTACGTGGCTCGACGTTTTAGAAAAAAACAAAAACTAACAAAAAAAATAGTAACAAAATTTTGACGAGAGTATTTTTTTTTTTTTTTGGCGATCGTAAAATAAATGTGTACCTACACTGACTTCAATCAAATGACACATTATAGTTCGCGGGCAGTTGATTTGGAATGAAAATAATCCGACATCGAGCGATGGGATTTCGGGCCATCGGTTTGCTCCTGTGCGCTCCATACGGACATAACTATTGACGGTGGTGAAGCACTCGAATGCCACATATATATATATATATATATATATATATATATATATATATATATAGTTATAGCTATATGCAGATAGAATGCAGGGCTCGAAATTATGCCCATCGTACGACTAGCCTATACCGCAACGATGTTTGGATTGTCAACAAGCACCGGGACGTCATCGAATCAATGAGGAACGAGAAGACGCTTTCTAATCGTCGCCTGGTATTAAATTTATACACGAATAATGCGCGCGTGTGTTGTCCCGCACGGGTGTTTGTATGGTTGAGAATACGAAGAGGCGCGCGGCCGCGGCGCCGCGGTCACTCGATGGAATTAAAATAGCCGAGTCATTCGACTCGAGAGCGTGAATTCGTGATTGATGAACACTCGTGTATTTCGAAGTAAAGCCTTCTTCGGTATTCGATACATTCGCCTTTTTGGTTATTATAGCGTTCCGAAAATAAACTTACGGGTCATTTAATTCGTGCCATGGAAACCCGGCGACTCGATCCCGTCACTCGTACAGTTTTTAGTCGACATCCGAATCGCCGAAAATTTTTTAGAAAATTTACAACCACGTTCATCGTGCGATCCGCGATTCCATAAAATTTAGTAATAACATATCTTTGAGCTTTGTTACGAATCAATCGATGGACGAACGTTCGTTTCGATCGATTCGTTTGGAAATTCATCGAGTTTATCTGAAGAAAAAAGAAGAAAAAAAAACACTCAATGAATCGAAAATTCGTTGCGATACGTAAATGAGGAAGATCCTTCTCGCCCGAGATCGGAGCGTGTACGAAGGTACAGCCGCCTAAAGTCTTGTAATAATTTTTAACGGTTAACCTGAACGTGTTTATTCTTTTTTATCTCCTCGTTTCACTCGTTTTAGGTATATACGGCTCGTCTATGGCTATGAAATTATCGTGCAGGTATATAATAAAAATGACAAGTGGTCCGCTACTGGTTTGGAATATTTACCGAGCGACTCGCGTTACCAGGATGTACCCGTGGTGCGCGCGTGTGCGCGTTTACGTGCGCCTATACGTTCCCCGTGAGAATATTAAATTTGTATTAGCCATCGGTGCTAAATTTGAATTACTCCGATACCGGATTATGGAAATATTAAAAACCGATCGCATCGACCACCGGAGCGTTCAATTATCTCAATTATTTCAACCGGCTGCACAATTGTAGAAAAGTGAAAAATTTTTTCAATAATCTTGGCAAAGTAACCGTAATCCTTCCTCTTCTCTTCCTCCATATTCAACTGATCACACACTTTTGCCTAATCAGATCGAATGAAAATTTTCACCTGATATATATCCCTAGTCGGAATACGCACGACATTTACCGTCGTATCAAGAAATCCACCTTACATATGTATACGAGTGTGTGCACTGCACTCGTGTTCACACACGCCGTCCGTGACGTATAAATTTAACGCACGTACAATGCAGTTTTCCAAACGCACTTGGGGTGGCCCTCGAAGTCAGGCCGCGCGTGCGAGTTCCCCGTTGACTGCCAAGTGGGCTTCGATTGTAAATATTGCATTTCATTAAGTCCCAGTCGTCGTACAACGTACGTTACACTCGTTGTACCGTGCATAGTCGCACGCGTGGCCCGGTTAAGATGCGTACAGCGTGACAATTGCTCGTTATTGCTTTTATCTTTTTTTTTCTTTCTTTTTTTTCCCCATTTCGTTTCTTTTCCCTCTTCTTGAATGGTTCTCTTCCGCATAACCCGCACTACTGTACACGCAATTACAATTAATATTTGACGAAATTATCACGGCTAAAATGACGAGGTATGCTCTTCTTTTTTCACCCAGTTAAACGATTCGATTGAAAAAAATTGAAGCTTGATTTTGCTTCGCCTACCTCTTTTCTTTCTTCCTTTTTTTTTTTTTTTCTCATCGGTTCGCAACGTTTATGACCGTATGCAGGTAAAATCACGGTGTCCTTTCTTTCTTTCGCATGTCCTCTCAATACGTTAGCACCTATTTATTTAAAGTTTATCGTTCAATCGGACGACTTTCGTCCACTCCTTGGGAAAAAAAAGAAAAACAAAACAAAAAAAACCCAGTCACACTTATACGTATTTTGCATACGGAGGTCTCTCTATCTCATGTTGTCTCGTGCATAAGGAGCCATGAAACATACGTAGGCATCTTGCGAGTTTTTCGGTCAAGCACGCCAGTTTTTTTTTTTTCTTTTCTTTTCTTCTTTTTTATTTCCTTCTTTTACATGGGTGTACGTATGATACGTACGTTCGGGAGAACTTACCTCGAGCTACCGTATTTATTCTCCACGTATATTGTATACGAGTACGTCGAGCACCGCAGCATCTCTTTTATCTGAACCG
Source organism: Athalia rosae (assembly GCF_917208135.1). Classification (NCBI taxonomy): domain Eukaryota; kingdom Metazoa; phylum Arthropoda; class Insecta; order Hymenoptera; family Athaliidae; genus Athalia; species Athalia rosae. The sequence continues at coordinate 19,487,151 of NC_064026.1, read as the reverse complement.
CTTTATTTTACACTTTCGGATACTTCCTCGTACAACGGAGAAGAGATAGAAGAAATAAACAGTGGACAGAAAAAGAGAATCATACCACACCTCATTGCGGTGGGATTTTTTTTTCTTTTTTTTTCTTTCTTTCAACTGCGCGGAAACTATGAAAACTACGATCACGAAAACTACTGAACGTGAAAAACTATGGGAAAAAGAAAATGACGATCGAACATGAAATTTTTTGTTGTTTTTCCCGAATTTTCACGTTACACGTGTAGTCGTGTAAATTTGACGCGTTTAAACCGAATCACCCCGTATAATAATAATTACAGTAATAATAATGGATACGGCAAAGACGGACGGAGGAAAAATTTCTCTTCTACCTGTATAATGTAAAACTGGAACCAACCGACCGACCGACCAGGAACCAAGCGTTCGCTTACGACGCATGAAATTAGACTGTGAGTTATTAGCGAGATAAATACAGGTTCCACGCCTTAATACCTTCGTAATTTGGTGCAAAAGGGTTAAAGTGACCATAATATCGGAATCGAAAGGGGTCACTTTTGGCGGTGGCGAAGCGGGGGAAGGAAGGAGCGGTGCTTGCACCTGTGCTTCGAGTTTCGCGAGAAAAATGAAAAAAATCAAAAATGTAACCGAAGAAAAAAAGAAACATACAAATAATTATTCATTCCCGTTTAAGAGTTGCATCCGCGTCGAAGTCTTCGGGGTATCGCAAGGACTCCAGCGACCGCGATCAACGCCGCCTACGGACTCTGGTAATAGCTGAAGTTTTGCCTGTGCTTCACGTTGCGGCTTCCCCTCTATACCCATTCGTATTGGCAGCGGTTCGGGATCCGTCGACGATTACGCGATAAAGATATCCTGTCGGGCGCCCGTTCCTTCGAACTTACTCCACGCGAGAGAGTCTCTCGATCTCTTGATTTTCTTGGAAACTGATTTTTCGATGCGCGTGGGCGTGTTGGTGTTCTTTTTTTTTTTTTTTTTTTCTCTTTTACTCGTAAACGTAACTGCAACGTACAAGGTATACGTGTACGAGATAATCTCATGTACGAATCTGAATCGATACGATCATTTTCAGATGAAAGCTTCATTTTTGATCCCTGGAATCAATTTATTTCGGCGTACATATAATCCGCCCTCTTTCGGAACACGGAAACGATCTGGAATTGACCCTCGGTATACCGCAGCGCACTTCTGCAGAGATCACGAGGAAAAATATTAAGGGAATCTCTTTTGTCGCCCTGGGCAAAATATTAACCGCTTTTATTCTTTATTTCATCCATTTTTCGTCGGTCGTCGTTTTTTTCAACTTCTTCTTATCCTCGTCGTGAGATGTGCATTATTCTCGATTACATAAGAGAAGTGCATTGGTTTCGTGTTATGCAACCCCCAATGCTGAACAACGTAAAAGTTTCTCGAACATAATCTTTAAAACAATAGGCCCCAGTGTATAGACCTCTGTAAATTTTTATACACGTGAATATAGTAAAAAATGCTGCTTTCTTAGTTTTATTTTTTTTTTTTTCTTACCTCGATCAAGATCTTTCGAATCGAATCTCATTGTAATATTGGAACAGAAAAAAGTTTCCGCTATCTTTGCTATACTTGTAATTATTTTTCGCGAACTGTGCGTACGTAGGTGTAAATAAATCACGTTTCGGAAATATAATATACACGTGTGTACTTATTTATTTATTTATCATTAAATGCGCCTTTGTTGTTCACATTGAATAACGTGGAATGAAATACATATATGAATATAAAACGTCGGTGGTAACCGCGGCGAATATACCATATACATGTACGTACGTGTATAATATTACAGACGATGCATATATACAGACGCGTATTATACGTGTATGTATTTATTATAACCGCGCAGTGGTCCATAAATCTTTGACGGGTATAAAGTCAATTATACCTAATTTAACCCATAAGTAGCGTACTGCAGCGCGCAATATTTGCGGCAAAGCGCCTCGGTGCGTTTCGACGCTCGTTATACACGATTTGCATAAGAACCTCGACGCGTGGTCCGACTCTTTATACTTGGGGGAAAACTTATATTCCACGCTGCGGATCTCCCGCTGCTCTTTTAAATTCTTTTACACGTAATAATAATCATGACGATGATAATAATAATAACAACAACAACAACAACAACAACAACAACAACAACAACAACAACAACAACGGCAACGTACCGCACTTGGCGTCGCGCATATTATACATACATACATATACACATCCGACGTTGTACACGTAGGTAACATCCTCGTGACGTGCGTGTGTACCGCAGGGTCGTAAGATTCAAAATTTCACTGAGCTGTCATTACTCGTTCAAGTAGCGAGAAATTATTGGTAATTATTATGAACACAGTACGGGGAGAAACGTGTGCCTGAAATTTCGAACGAATCGCGAGTACGTATGCGGCGTTGGGTATCCATCTTCTACACGTTTTGCCTTAAAAAGGACGTGATTTTTTTTTCTTCTTCCTCTTACAATTAATCAATCTTAACTTCCAAGCCAGCCGCGTACCTCTCGTAACCGTCCGAATTACGAACGAAAACGCGGGTTTTTTCTTTTTTTTTTAAATTTCACGTACATTTTCTCACGATCGTTTCTAAATTTTTTTTCTTTCGTTTTTTCTATTTTTTTCTGTTTTTTTTTTTCATAGTGAATCGAAAATTTTGTACAATGATATTGTTGCAGCGTTGTAAATCAAATCGTCGTTTCCGATTACTGCCTAACTTTCTTTTCCTATTAATCAAAATTCACATCAATTATCTATATTTTGCTATAGAGCGCCATTTACGTAGGTGGTATAACATTATCTGCGCGCATAACGTGTGTAAGGTACCGACCGTTGATTCTAGTTTTCCCATCATCGACCGCGTCGCCTGGAGTTAATCGAACCGCTTCATTTATTCGGTTATATTTTCAACGTGTTTTATTTGATTTATTTGTATCGTTTCACTATTCAATTTTTTTTTTTTTTTGTTTTTAAGTTTTTTCTTTGCATTCTCTATCCTCGCTCATCATCCCTGTAGCATTCTGACGATAATATCCATCGACGCGAAACTGCAGCCACGCCCTTTCTCTCACTGAAACTGCACGCGATTGCATGTTATACATATATACATATATATATGTATATATATATGTATACCGAGCAACGTTAGATCGTATAATTGAATCGCGGAGGTCGCGTTGTGGGCGATGATCCTCCGTGCCGTTATATCCTTACATTATATACATCCGCGTGTATTATACATTCACATAAAATGAATATATATATAACAAATGTACAGAATGAATTCGATATCAGCACGTCGTCGATATCGAAGATGTCATCCTATCTAAAAAAAAAAAAAAAAAACAAAAACAAAAACAAAAACTACTCCGGATTTGACCTCTGGTTGGGATTTCTTTCGTTTTTCCATACCGAATTTTTCATCGCCTCGATTATTAGTTTCACTCAGTTGCAACGATCGCGTTCGTGTACACGGTTTGGGAAAAAAATAAATAAATAAATAAACAAAAATAAAAATAAACAAAAATGTACAACCACCCACACGCGCGTAGTTTGATCTTTTCTGACGCAGCTGGCAAAAATACTCATTTCATTCGCGGCTAACCGCTGCTTTGCATCATTGTTGGGCGTGCCAGGCCGCAATTACTGCAGACGGGCTGGGGATCACCGATCCTCTCGGTACCTCCGTATGCGCACTTCTATCGCGTCGCATTGCGTTGCATTGTTTACCAATTTCATTTATCATTATATTATGCGCATAAAAAATTCACACACGTCATAACTTGCGTATCGTATCGTGTATATTCACTCTCGCCACACCCGATGCCGAACACGCAAATAATAATTGATGGCGATGATTAATGACCCGGGAATTCTGATATAGATATCACTACATACATATGTGTATGTGTTTGACTATTTTAAAAATGTCCTTACAATTTTGCCGCAGATCCGATTTGGTTTTATCTCTCTCTCTCTCTCTCTCTCTCTCTCTCTCTCTCTCTCTCTCTCTCTCTCTCTCTCTCTCTCTCTCTCTCTCTCTCTCTCTCTCTCTCTCTCTCTCTCTCTCTCTCTCTCTCTCTCTCTCTTTCTCTTTTTGCATCAGCATAAATTATGTTACCGCGGTACGGTAGTAACGAATGGAAATGAATTCAGGAAATGAAAACGCCTCCGACGGAACGTCGTCACGGTTGATTTTGCCTCGTCAGCGCCGGGTTATACATATAGACAGAGGATTAGGAAGTTGTGCAGTTGCTGTTGTCGTTGTCGTTGTCGTTGTCGTTGCTGCCGCCGCCGCCGTTCCCTGGGCTCTAAATTAAGACGTCGCTGCTCGGGTATACAGGTGTACGTATATGTGACGTACGTACATACGTATTTCCACCTATAGGTGGACGAACGGATAAATATATGCACACCCAGTGCCCCCCCTGGGCGTGATGTGTTTTGTGGTATATATATATATATGTATGTACGTAACTATATACGAATGTATAATAACGCGAGGAAATAATAACTTGTAACATGACAAAGTGACGCGTGTCAAGATATCCAAGTCTCGACGCAACGTTTGAGTTATATCTGTTTTGACGTTGCGCGCGGCAATTAAGCGAGAACATCGAATTAACGACGAGCCGATCACGTAGGATCTTTCCTCCTTGGTATCCTTCTCGTCTCTTTTTCTATCGCCGAACTACGAGACGCGTATCGGAACGAACGCCGCGGAACTGATTCGTGGCGTCTATTCCGTTATACATATTTGTGCTTCCGATCGTTTTGCATTTTTAATCAACGGCGTAACAATATCGTGACTCGACGTAAATCGACCGATGAACTTTTACTTCGATTTGTTCCAGGTGAGTAATAATCGACGACGACGACGACGAGGAGGTGGTGGTGTATCGCGGTATCGCCCGTAGGAGCGAACGAGATAGGCTATCGGTGAGTTATTGAATACGGACGGCTACCGGCGCTGGTGGTAAGTCATTAGACGTATCTATTAGCGAGTTTTCACCGGATATGAATAACACGGTTAAACGGCGATTGACGGCCCCCGGCGTCGTGGGCGTCTCGTCGATGAACCGATACCTGCACCTCGCTACCTCCGTTCAGTGGTTCCCTCTCGATCATCCGTAGCCGTGTCCGTGCCTTCAGCATTCGTACTCGTGGCAGCGTACAAACTTTACCGTAGGTACTCTCGTGTGCGCGGACCGCCGCTACTTTTGCTCTCGCTGCTGCATTTATTCTAAGCGAGTGGCGCGTGCTCTTGATAATGTTTGTGGCGTGGCGCCCGCCAAAGTATGTGGCGCCCGAAGGCACCCCGTTGACTTATCGCCTAGGAATATAAACCGCGTCCGAAGTATACGCGACGCCGTACCGTACGTACGACTGGATGGATGGATGGATGGATGGATGGATGGATACGATACGATACTTTGCTCTATTATATACACGTGTATGGGTACCGCACTCGTTGCCTTCAACGCCCCGAGCGATTCACCAGCGATTTTTCAAATTTACTTCGAATTACTTTACCGCCGATCAAACGAATGGAAACGTCGACGGTACTCGTTACGAGATCGAACGTTGAAATTTTTTTAAAAATCACTCCCCTTCTACGATGTCTGCGACGAGGTTGTCGCGTCGCTAGCGCCGTTTGAAAATATAAATGAAATTCGACCTCGAGGACCCCGAGAGTGTCGAAGCACCTCCACCGGTGCCGTAGACGGGGCGGGCTTCTTCGCTTCATTTGAGACGAAGTTAGGGTCTTACTAAGTAGAGACGCGCTCAACAATTAGAGAGTGAACGTTAGGGAGGAGGACGCGCTCGACCGAAGGTGCTAACCGAAGAGGAGTCGCGCAGGTGTTTGCGCGGTGTTCAAACTGTGACCTTGGCTGAGGTCTTTCCCTCGAAGTCGTTCGGTGATCGAGACTCGCTATCGCGTCGCGTTTATCTTCGAAGCGGAGTGGGTGTAACGATGCGAAGGGTGTAGTTTTTCGCCCGTCCCTCTCCCATCGGTCCGCGCAGCGATCGGGTGTTAGCGTGATATTTGAAAACTAGTTTCACCGGATTCGAAGCGTAGGAATATAAAGCTAATTGGTTATTTCCTTGTTTGTCAATCTGACAATCGGGGCGCGGTTACGCGCGGGATAGACTGAAAGTTGTCATTGTCTAACGAGCGGTGTAAGTTTCATAATCCTGTAGTGCAATGTACAAGGATTGGCGTTGGGAACGATTTGCGTACCTAGTCCTCGCGGTAGCATTGGCCTGTTTGCGGTCGCCGCAGACGGTGGCTACGGCGGTATACGCGGTTCGCTCGCGAGTAATGAGCCGCTCGGTCTGCGGGCGTAATGAGGTCGAGAAACGAGCTTTGCTATGGCCACGCCACTCCGCGCTACCCACGGTGACCCTACACACACACACTGTATAATACCTACGGGGATAACGTAGTCCGTTTTGTCCTCCACTTCGTCGACGTATTACCTCGTCACGTGGATTGAAATTTCTTCAGCTTGCGGCATCGAGAATAATAACCTCCTCGGAAGAGAGTGGAAGAGAGACTGCTTAATTTCTTTCAATCGAAGATCAAACGTTGAAAAGTTCCGTCCTAATCCGATGAAACTCGATACTCGAAAGACGATGTTCGAAGAGCGATTGCAACGGCATCCGAACGTACCACCTACGCTCAATCGTAAAGTGCACTCGATTCAACGTGCGAAGGATCGATTGCACCGTGCTCCCGACTAGCTTTAACGGCCCACAGTAGGGCTATGAAACTTCAAAGTCGTGGCGTAAGTTGGATACGAAGAAACGACCGACCGATCCCGTTGAAATGTGAATTCTTTGTGAAAGCTCGCGCGGTGTATAGGCGACGAGAGATTCCTCTCGCAAGTCTTTAGCCCGTATCATAAATGGAAAATGACCATCTCTCACTATTCGTATTCTCATAAATGGAAATCTCCCGACTTTGAACCAATATAAATGTAAATCGGGCCAACGATGCGTACCATCACAGTTCCACGAGTCGTGCCCACCGGGTGTCCCTCGGGCGTTTCCGAGCGTCTCTCTTCCTCCCTGTCATCGCCGTGTCTCGTCGTATCCTCGTACCGGCGACAGATGCTCCCGTCATCCCTTTTTCGGGCGTGTATACCGTACATACGTACGTAACCACCGTACCGTCGCGAGGATCTCTTTTCCCTTCTGACAAGTTCTACCTACACGGTTAAATACGCGTGTAACTCCGGCGCGTAGCCGGCGGTTATTTTTCTGTCATTTGCACCTAGCGAGCTCGATGTCCGATGGCTTGTACCACGCCACGTAATTGACGGGGTGCACGGCTCACGAACCGCTGTAATCAGTGTCGTTGGGTAAAAACTGGTCCGAGGAATGTTCCGCCGTTGGATCGTCGATTCATATAATTAATTTACGTTCGGAGTCCACTCGATGCCGAGCTTCTTTTAAGCTCAGCTCTTTTTACCAGAGGCTCGTTAAAAACCTACTTAATACCCTCGAGGCTCGGGCGTGGATCGCGCGACGTCGTATTTTCGCTACCTCGACTCCCCGACCACTTTGAAACGACCAAAAAGCGATATTACTACGTCGGTGGCGCCCCAAAGGCACGCCTTCGTTCTCGACTCATCAACTCGTCCCTCCCCCTCCCCCTCTGTATTTTATACTCGACGACCTTTGTCTCAACTTGTTTCCTTGAAATGATACTCACTGCACGGTCGTCGCCTCGTCCCGGTTTTACCGTAGACGCTCCCTTGGTATCAGCGAAGGAATTGATTTACTATAGTGATTAGCGTTTCGTCGAATGTCTAGTTTGAAAATTTTCTAGATCAAGGGGAATTATCCGACGATTTCGAACCGTTTGTTCAAATTTACGTTATTCGAGTCGAACGACTCTTCTCTCGCGTAGCGATTCAGTTAACAATAATATCACTCTGGTGAGAGTCCGCGGGACATTATCGGACGTCGGATCGAGTCCGCGTTGTCCAACCGAAAAAGATATCCACTCGTTAGTGTTCGACCGAAGCAGCCGTAGCGATCGCTTGTATTCTTGATCATCTTCAACTAGCTACCGTCAATCTCGGAACGGAAACATTAGACGTCTCCAAACGGCCCATAAAGTTTCTACCGTTGAATGGATCTCTTATATAAAATCCTCTTCCTCGATCGATAAGAAATAACCTACGGTTATATCCCCTTCGGAAATGCGAGAGCGTTAAGCCAACGGCGAACGAGGACCAACAACGAAGTCTGAGCTCTTCGTTGCTCGTCTGTATCTATTCTATCGGGAACGCGCTAACAAAGTCGTCAGTTCTATATAAAGGGGCTTGATGCCCGGCGCTGCTTCTTCCTCCTCTTCCACTACCGGCGTCGATGTCGCTTCTGGTTACTACACATCGTGTGTCGCGCGATGCAGATGCTCGCGCGGAGCGCAGTGTGGCCGGATGATATTTTCCCCGGTGACACGAGTTGCGAAGCGAACGCGAGGTGCTGCGCTCCCTCCCTCCCTCCCTCCCTCCCTCCCTCTTCTCTCGCGGTACCGCCGGTTCTCGCCGAGCTTGTGGCAGCTCGTTAGTGGAAGCGGTGCACGGACGTGTCATACCTCGCACCCGTGGTACATGTTCAACCACCGAGAATCCGATGTCATAAACTTGCCTCGCTTATCAGAAACCGGAGGCGACCGACCGACCACCGCCACCACCGCCACGGATCCACTCGCCCGGTTATATTCTCGCGGCGTGAATTTTCAGCAGCTTATGTTCAACCGCTGGAAATTTGAACGGAGCACATCTCTCCCGTGTTGTACGACTTCCGAAATCCATACTCCGAAGATCACCTCATATTTGGAGGAGATTTATACGCCGGTACGATCTAACGACGGATTTTATTCGCCGAAACGTTGACACCTCTCGCTGCTCCTCCGTATCCGGGGAACACCGGAAATCTGAAGGAATCACATCTAGCGTATCCTGTGCTCGTTAGTCGGGTTTAGAAACTCGAAAGTCGTGAATCGGACGACGTTCGCGTTTCAAACACTCCACGGGGAGATGATGTGTGTTTGACATTGGAGTTCGATGGGTGGGTGATCGGTAATTTTCCGGTGATCGATTATCGAGTTTCACCGAGGAGTGGTCGAAAGGGAAGATGCGACGTATTCCGAGTGGTTGAACATTGGTTCGTTGGCGCGAGCGGGAGCACGCTTATGCTAATTTTCAAGAAGGCCGCCCGCGGCGATGTCCTTCTGGAAAAATGTCCAATTACGAAGCAACGACCCGTGGCAAAGAACTCGGAGCCAGTCGCTCCGCTTATATTCTTCAGACGCTGCACCGGGGGCTTAAGCGGTTCAGGTTTTGCGCGCGCTCTGGCTCATCGGTGCAACGTCTCGCTGCCGTACCCGCGTCATCGTCCGACTTCGCTGCGAGAATTAGATGTCTTCGCGAAGCGCTTAACCACCACCGTTCGTCCGTTCTTCGTACCGCGAGATAACGAGAGTGTACCTCTCGCACAGCCCCGGCACACCGACACCCTCCGCCGCAAACGGAGGACGGACGGCATTTGTTTACATCCTTGTTAACACTCTCCGAGTGGTAAGTAGGATCACCAGGTGCCGTTGCAGTCCGTTGCCTCGATGATGAAGATGTTGCTATTGTCACGCTTATCGAAACTCGGCGACAGGGAGAGCGCGTTAACCGAATAGACTACGGTTTTTTGAGTTTTTTTTTTTTTTTTCAATTTTTCACACCGATCGATTCGGACGACGGTTGAAACGTGGAGAGGTGGTGGTTGAGGCGCGTGCGCGGTATCCGCTGTTACGGCGAACGTCGTAGTTCTATGGGCTGTCAATTGCGGCGGCAACTGATTTAAGTAAATTGCATGCAAATGCGCGCGAAACCACTCGCTTTTATAACCGGGAGACAAGGGAACTCGGTAAAAAGACTATAGAGACAAGAGACGGGGGAGACAAGGAGACAAGGAGACAAGGAGACACGGGAGACGGGAATAAGGTCGCCTATTAATGAGCTCGGCTATTGAGATAAATAACAATAATTGGGTTGAGCGTAAACTACCTGGTCAGCTGACGGCTCGAACGCGTTCGGAATACGCAAGGTAAAATCGAGACGGCGTTGCATACGAATTGGAGCACGGAGGACAACCGCCGCTGACTGAGTACTGACGACTTGCACTGCTTTTACAACTTAAATAAGGTATAAACGTTTATACCCCGTTACACATACGCGCTGATAAATGAGCTAGTGTATATTGGGTATTATATCGGGTAGCTATAGAACGACTACTCGAAACGGAAACCCGTTGTAAATCAGATTGTCGGAGTCATTAAATTACAGGGGGGGAAATTAAAATTATACCGATGTATAAAACCCGAAGTTACAAACCCGAGGAAATTACAGCAGTTTCGGTCGACGCTGCGTGCCGCATGCTGCCGTTGCCGCTGCACGTTAACTGAATAAATTTTTTCGCCGCTTCGCGATGAACTTGACGCGCGCGGTTTGAGGAAAATTTACTGTTTCGTAAATTTTTCGCGTGAGAAGAGAGGAGGGTCAAAAGGACGCTGAATGAACAAGTGAATGGAATAACCTAGCAATTAAATGAAACCGAAACATACCGGGAGGAGAGTTTGGAATTTCAAAATACATGGGACTCGAAGGCTCTTAACTCAGCTTCGAACTTTCCAAGGTGTTACCGGCTCATGTCTTTCGACCACCGCGCGTTTCGAATAAAGAGACTGGGGAATCCGAGCGTCGCGTCGCCCCGCATCGTTGGTGGGTTTTTTTTTTTTTCTTCGGTATTTCCCATGCGAGAAACGGCGCGACTTCCGAATAATGCCCAAATCGGGAACGCAGTAAATTTGAATTCCTAATTGGTTAGGTTAATTTCTCTACCCCGTTGCGCGTTCCAGGAGTTTTTCTTTTCCTCTTCTTTTTCTTCTCTTTATTACACATTTTACCTGCTCCTCGCAGGACCTTGTCCCTCCTCTGACCCAGAACTATACGAGTATAGATCGCACACCGCTGACCATAAGAGAAAGAGTGGACCGAGGTACACGTGGCAAGGCATCTCTCGCCACATTAGTCCAGCGAATATTTACGGCACTGCGGACTCGGCGTTAGCTCCACAGGGTCGGGTATCTCCGAAGAAACCCCCTCGCGACCCGGGAGCCGGTCCGAATGACAACCTCTACCACAAAAACCATTATTATATGCTCTCTACATTTTTTCGACTGATTTTTTCGACTGTTCGGCTCTAATCGTCTAGTGAGTGGTAGTCGGTTCACTCCATATAAAGTGACGTGTTTCACTTCTCCGTTTTTGTTTTTGTTTTTTTTTTTTCGGAGCACCGTCGTTCGCTCTCGTGAAGAAAAAAGTCTATCGCGTTTCGCTCCGATGTAAGGAGTCGTGCGTTTCGTCGTTGAATTTTCCGTCCGTCCGAATTTGCGAGCGGACGTCGTCGGAGGCGCTGACTTTTTCTCATTGTCTGAAGAATCAGTGCGATAAATTCCCACATATCGTGCGCGAGAAAAACACACAAGAAGCGCACCGATGAGCGGTTCGTGCGAAGAGACCGATCCGTGCTGCTCGTTTTTTTTTTTGTTTTTTTTTTTCGCTGCAACAGAAACGGCAACGGCAGCAGCGCGGCAAGCTGTGAATTTTAAGTGGGAGTTAATGCGGATTGTTGGACGTTTCGTTGCCGCGGGCGGGGATTCCGCGATACCTATAACACCGCAGTTACTTTTTGCTCCGCAGTAGAGAAAAAGATTTTACCCTATATGTATAGGTGTACGAAACTCGCGTTGTAATTGATTCTTTTTTTCACCCATATTACACGCGGGCAAAAAAAACTATCATCGACGATTTGTAAATACAATTCAAGATCGGAGATATATCGCCTTTTTTACCAACGTGCAAACATCCTTCGCGTGAGTATCGCGGATTCAATTTTGACGTCCGAGCGGTCGTCCGTTTCGTCACGTTGAACGCGCCGGTGCAAAAGTTTTCTGGTCATCGCGGTTTAGCGTTGCACACGTGGGTTACACATTGTATAGCAGCGCAGGGTACGCGCGGTGTACGAGGTATAGGCAACAGAGTTAAGGTTGAAAAGTCGATTAAATACCTCGCCCGAGGGAACCTACGCAATCTCTCGCCGTCGCGATCCTAACGCATATTGTTCGTTCGCGTATTTGTTCGTGTTATTTCATCCGCTGTACCGTCCCACGGTCGCGGGTGCCTGCAGATGACGCTCACCGCTGAGACGTAACGACGTAAGTAAAAAGTCATGTCCACATTATTGCAAATTGATGAGACCGAGTGGCGACTATCGCTACGTACTCTTCTCGCGGATATAAAATTTTGACTCGACGACGTTTAATATTAATTGTGCGAAGGATACACGGATTTTTATCGAGAAGGATGCGAAGGATATACAGGCGTCGCCGGCAGGTCTGATGAGACCGTCAGTTCGGCGCGATTATGTACGAATGAAAAATGAAAATTGAAAGAAAAAAAACAAAAAAAACAAAAAAAACAAGGGGCAAGAGGAGAGAATTATTCGCGATTATTATGCGAGTGCTCGCGGTTCATTTGTTTCATCCGCATCCATGCTTGGTACAATATTGCACGTACGTTGAAGCTCCTTCGGATCGCACGTGTATGCGCCGTCGTTTCTGCCGTCCGACCGCAATCGTTATTTTTAATTGCAGACAAATAACGTATCTCTTCTGGCGAGTATAGGACGGGCATTATTTCGTTCGTTTATATAACGTACGTATTACGTGTAGCGAGGTATTAAATTTTGCCGGTTGTACTATAAAGGGGTAAGCGATAGCGCCGTTTCCACACAAGCCGCGGCCAATTTTTCGGATCGCGTTGTAAAGTTGATCGCATACTTCCGGCGCGGTTGTGCAGGGCACCGACATCGGGTCGGGGAGTACAGGTAGATAGGTGTAGTTACATGAATAGATGTAAAAAAAACAATATCTCGGACCTTGATTCCGTCCGATCAGAATTTATCGATTGCAATATCGTTCGATTTCTGATGTTTGCTCTAGTTTCCTTTCGCGTTATTAAGTGTGAGGTTGTAAATAACGTACCTATATACTACGAGGTTGCGCAACATTTGGAAATTGTAAACAAGTATAAATAAATAAATAAACAAGTAAATAAATAAGTAAACGGGTGAACGAATAAATGATTCGCTAAGAAAAAATAATTGCCGCCAACCCTGGGGGCCCGAAATTTTCCCACGCCACTCGACCACTGCTAACCACAAACCGAATGTATATAATACCGGTCGTTCGGTATTTCAGCAACGAGACGCCCGCACGCTGATCTCCTATTGTTTATTGCTATTAACGATCTCTTCGACTCAGGGCCAGATTATTCACTTCGGGTAACTCCGTTTCCCAATATTTATTAACCTCCGCACGTTTACTCGTAATCGTTTGAAATCGCGATAAAATTTTTGATCCGACTGCACGTGTATACAATCCGCGGCCTCTCACTCGGCGTCGAAAACCTGAAGAATCTAAAAATCTACGAAAGTATGTATTATCGCAGGCCCCGAGTAAACGAGATAAGAAAAAGAGGGGAGAAAAAGGAACGAGCCTTTACCTGGCGCTAGGCAGGATGCTACTTTTTCAGGTGCATAATGTAGCGGGTATTGTGTAGGTATACATACCTGATGTAATACACATCGAAAGAGGTGCTCTCGTTGTCCGTGAGGTATAACCCTCAACCCAGCAGGGCGCTGTGGGAACATTTAGTAATTTATTATGGAACGTTGTTAGGCGATTTTTGTAGGATTGGACATCGCGTGGCATGGGAACGGACGCCCGGCAAAAACTGTTTCTTGATCGAGGTCGCGGTGTACGCCCATTGAGGCTAAGATCGCTAGATAAGCATAAGCATTGTCTTATACGCCCCTAAAAACGGCGCTACCACGAGCTCGCCTTTAAATTAGTGCAACTTTTCCCTTCCTTTTTTCTTTCTTTCTTTCTTTCTCTCTTTCTCTCTTTTCTCCTCCCTTTTTTTTTTTCTACACCGTGTAAACTGCTCCGTTATCCTTACTCCGAAGTCAACAACGAACGACCGCGAGGAATATCCTATCCCTCTAACCCAAGTTTTCTCCGTCGAAAAACTGTCGAAAATTAAGGGAGAGAGAGAGAGAGAACATAAAATTCGGGGTTATCGGAAACCGAATGTACGGCGGTAGGAGGTCGTGTGCCGATCGCCTGATTCATTCAACGTCTGTTCTCGGCTGTAATTATACCCCGGAGACGTGTATGTAACACCCCGTGTCGCTGCACTCGGTGGCCAGATATTTTCTTAATAGCGCGAGTGCTAATTATAGGAAAAAATGTCGCTGATTGTGAGTGTTCGCGCCGGCGTGCAGGTATATTACCTTCTAGCTGTGCATCGCGAGCAGTGATCAGCAAAAGTTGGAACATAGGATAGCCGCGTACGCGTAATGTCTCCGCTCTGTACGCCTGTAATTTAAAACTGACTCGGTACATGGAGAATAATTAATAACGGAGGCACAGAAGCCAGACTCATGGAGCGTAATGAGTAATGACGCGGTAACGATTGTACACATTGCTGCAGCTCTCCTCTTCCTTTTCTATTTTACTTTATTTATTCATTTATTCATTTATTTATTTTTTTTTTAACGTCGCTGTGTGAATTTTCATCCCAATTAAACAGCGTGGAAGGCGGAGCGTAACATCGCCGTTATAATTCTTGATTCGAAAATTATTTCTGCACATACCTGTGTAGGTGAATGGAAATATAAGAAGGTATACGGTTCGCGTTGCCGACGACTTTTTAATATCTAGATAAATCGAGTTTTAACACGTAAATTCATACGAGTTATCAGCGAGTTGTCGAGACTCGGAGAAAAGCGTGTCGCGTTTATATTTATACGCGTTTCACGGAGAGCCGTGCACTCGCGTCCCGGTGGCTCGAATTATTTGTGATAAAACTTCCTTATTCGTATAAATGAATTCGATTCCGTAAACGCGTGAGCGCACATGAGGCGGCGGGACGGTGTGGCGTGTTTCTGTGGAGGTAGAGGAATCCAAAAATAATCTGATCAACGAAACATTTGTAAGGAATGTCGAGCAACTCTCGGGGCCGGGGCACGAAACGGTCGCCGGTTCGCTGCGGGTTAGGTGGCTTCCTCGGTGGGTTCATTAACGCGCGGACGATCCGAAGATAACACCGAGGTAACCAGGGGGAGGGGTGGGGTGGGGTGGGGTTTACTCTCCGGTAAAAGATGGGGCGATCTGTCTTTTCAGAAATATGGGACCGGGATACCGCGAGTTAATCCGTGAGGGAGGGAGGTGGACATACTGAGCTGCGTGCACAACTCCGATGGAACATCCTTTTCGCAAAATATCTTGTAAGACATCTTAATCGCTCCTGTATCGTTTTCGCCACGTGAAAAATAAGATCGCACCAGCGTATGCCGTTGAAACGTGAAATTTATATTCTTTTCTCTTTCGCCACAGCCGGAAAATTTCGCGTCATTTGATTCGCCGGGATATCGGTTTTTTTTTTTTTGTTTTTTTTTTTTTGCCAGGTTGTAGGTTTCTTGGAAATGAGTCGATCTTTCGGAGCCTGCGATGATCCAATTTTTTTCTTTTTTTTTTTTTTGTCTTTTTAATTTTCTAAAGTTTCAGAGGTGGGTGGGTGAAGTCGAAAGTGAACAGACTGTTCTGTCCGAAGAAATGAGTGAAATTCGAATGATTTTCTACCTTCGTTCTCTCGCTTCGTCTCAGAAAGAGAAACATTGGTAGAAACCCGTAATCTCGCGATGGGTGTTAAACGTTGAATTCTGAAGCTTATTCTTTACAATGTCGGTCGTTATTCTCATGAATCAGGAACCAGATATTACCTCGTCTGTGTAATATCCCTTTTTTCTCGGTAAGGTTGGGGAAATAAAAAAGAAAAAGGATATAACGTAGTTATAATTTGGCCGGTATTTCGAGAGCGGTGATTACGGGGTTTCGTTGTGTACTTCCGTGTAAAAAGTTGACGTGAAGTTTACGAAATTTGTGTGATTCTCGAAACGAGACGAGGCACAGGTATGCGTACATGAGAATGCCACCTATAACTCCGCGATACCTGTGCAAGCAGACACCGTGCGGTGTATATCGAAGTATTTTACCGCGAACCAAATGTCCTTGTAATAATTATCACACTTTTTTCGCGCACACAACGAGTCCTCTTCTCGCGAGAAACGGCGTTCATTTTTTCCTCCATTTTTTTTCGCACGATTTTATCATCCACCACCTGCAGCCTCGGAATCGCTAAGGAAAGAAAGTAACGCGTGCCATGCCTCTTCGCGCGAACGTTATTCTCTCTCCTCGAAGAGCAGCCGCAGAAGCGCGGACGCGACGGTTCGTTGAAAGTTCTCGAGAGTCTTCGAGGCGTCTCCGCTCCGAAGAATGTCAACGTCGTCGACGAGACGAAAGGTCCCCCGGTTGTAGACGATGTGCGGGAATGCCCCCCCCCCCTCTCGCAAATTATGAACACCGTGTTTTTTTTGTTTTTTTTTTCTTCTTTTTTTTGCCGCCCAATGATTCGCGGGGGACGGAGAATTCGGCTAAGAAAATTTAACGAGGCAAATAAAACAACACACACGCACACACCCGACAACCGTAAGAGAGAAGCTCTCCGTTCCGATACGCGTGACTATACCCCGAACGGATATCGGGTGGTAAAAGGTGTTCGGACGTAGATATGCATACATCGAAATCGTGAATATCGCAGATCACGATCAGCGACCGGATGAATATGACGGAGCTTAGGCACCTACATTCGTTTACCATCCCATTCGATTCTTACACTTGGACGAATATCCGCGACGATCTTCTCGCTTGGCCGACCCGATAAATCTCGGGGATTCCCGAGCTATTAAAGCGCTATACGTACATACGTACAGCCATCGCACGATTCGGATCTCTCGAGAGCCGGCAGTAGTTGGTGCTCCGTCGAGTTTGTTGTAAGGCAGCGACGATCGTCGTCGTCGCGACGATTTACTTGGGAATGAAGATTTCTTTCGGGAGGAAGTACGCCGATCGAGCGAGCGCGCGATTAAGAGTTGTCGAGGACTCCTGGATCGGCAGACGCGAAAGAGCGCGCGCGAAGTGGCAGGCGGTTAAGGTACACCTCGGCATCCGAGAGGCGCACACGCGTATAAGCCGGCGTGTATTTCATACGGTTACGTTGCCGTACAAGGCCACGGGGGATATTTCTTCTTTACGCGACATCGGAATTTTTCAGTTTTACCAAATTAGCTAGGCATTATCTCTAATGAAAGCTGAATCTTTGCTCGCATGCCGCCGCGGCATATCTCCGACTCGGCTACCGAAGTGGCGACGAGGAGACGGTAGGGGAAAAAAATGAGAGAAGAAAAGAAAAGAGGAGGATCGAAGGAGCGAGACGAACATCGCCGGACGGAGAAACGTCGAGGAGTAAGCGGGTAGTCGGGCGGCGTCCTCTCCTTCGCCATCACAAATTGCCGCGCTTGTACTTTTTCCGTTACAGGTGGTAAAATTGTCCGCTGACAACGTTCCGCGGAGTCCTGTAACGCGCCGAGGTAAACTCGGAGGACGCGTCAAAAGTCGCGGAAAAATTAGTTCGGCGTTCCGGTTGCCGAAGTTTGTTCGAGTCGCGCCGCGGGGGCGACACTCGCCTCACGACGCCGCGACGCCTCATTTTCAAGCGCGTCCCGCATCACGGAAGCTCATAGTTTATGGACCTGCCTAGCTAGCGGCTTAGCTACCGAACGAACGAAGTGGTCGCCGGCTTCTGGCGATGCCCGCCCCTCTGCCGTACGGCAGCCCTTTGAGCCGAAGCTTTTTGCGCTGATTGATTTATTGCCTAATGGGATCATTTATTTGCCCGAAGACGCGCGCCGCCGCGCCGCGCCGCGTTGCCCACGCCAACGCCGATCGCGATGATCCTTGCGCCGGGGTCGTTGTTACCTCCGCGTATCTTCAGCGCTCCGTTCGATTCTTTTCATTTCTTCGTCTCGCCTCTGTACCGTAATATGTGAGGGATACGTAGACCCATATACCTCTACTTCATCTTGAAGAACGCCGCGCACTTTGCGACCCAAGATGGCGTAACAAATTGCCCGAGACAGGTGCAGAGACGAGAGTCGATGTCAAAAAGCATCGTTGAGTTCTAAGAATCGAACTTCCGAGCAGCAGATCCTAATGTGCCACGCGGTCGATATAACCGATTAAAGTAATTCATACTTGCGTCTTCTCGACAAAATAAGGTAGCTTCACCCTTCGGATGTTCTCTAGACGGGTCTCCGTTTACATGAAGCTGCACTCCGACGGATCACAATTTATGTAACACTTTTTCATCGTCTGCGTTACCGGTTGTTGCCCCGGTGAGGAAATGAATCTGTGATCTGCCGATGTATTTTTTATCGAACACGAAAACGCCAAAAGAAGAAGAAAACAAAAAAAAAAAAAGTATTCAACTCTTGGGGTAGGAAAAATGTTCCCACGCGTCTTTTAGATAGCGTAATACTTATGGTACAGAGTAGCTGACGATGAGTTGATGGCGAGCTCCTTCGAGCAACATGATTAAATTCATAAAACCGATTCGCCACGAATCATTTATGGAACTCACTTGCGTATCGTTGTCTGGGCTACGCGCTACCGCCGACTGCAGTCGTAACTTTTCTCTCCTCATCCGTTTTTATTATTTTTTTTTCCATCTTTTTTTCTGTCTTCGAATTACTAGCCAAACGGATACGTACACGTGTAACGTATAGCTCCGCCTTGATCGAACTCGTAACTGTATCTGAAGTAATACGAGTAACGACCGCGATGCTCGCGTTAAACCAGCTTCCGAACCCATCCAAAGGGAAACCAAATTAATGGAAATAACAAAAAAGAGAAGTAGGAGAAGAAAAAGGAATCGATGAAAAAAAAGCAAATGCTCGCGTGCTGCTTCCGTCGATTGATCGAATGTTCTTTGAAATAATTACGAAAGGCCGCGCGCGTCATTCGGATAAACGATTCCCAACGTCCGAACGGCCGAGTTTACCGATCGGTACAACTCGTCTCCGATTCCTCCTCTCGTCCTTTCGACGTATTCCGAAGCGTCAATGTCCTCGCGAACCCTGAACAGATATTTATATATATATATGTATATATGTATGTATTTTTTTCAACCTCATTGAAACCAGAGTTATATATCGTGAAAATAAAAAACATCATTCAAAATTATAGACCGATCACAGATATCATGGTCATTTTCCATTCGTATAAACGAAACGAACGAATGTAAATGAATATCCGGAGGTGCCAATTTGCTTTGTTATTTTTAATCTTCTTACTTCGTACGAAGAACGAAAAAGTTGCGCCTCACCGGTATCACAAAGAGGAGTGCGTGACCGATCGAGTCGAAAAGTACATACGGCAAAGGCGCCGCGCTCAATTCCCAGATCGTGTACGTACACATATCGCGTACCTGCGTTCAATATCATATCGCATCGTGTGCATAATTAGGCGCGGTGAGAAATGAGACGCGTACGTATGTACGTACGTACATATCGAAGCGTGTGCACCGCGGCATAACTTCGCTCGTTCGAACACAGAGAGGTATTCGAACGGGGTCTGCGGGAGTCCGCTGAGTACGGTTCGGCCGCCGATAGGCAGCGCTGATCGTCGTAGGAAGTAAATGTACGCGCTATATCCGCAGTTAATACACGTACGGACGACGTTCTCGCAGAACTGACAGAAATAGACCTAATGGCTAACCTATTAAAGATTTAATTATCCGGGTTAAGCGTGGTTCTTGCACGTTCACGGGTCTCCTTGGTATATAATAAAGGCGCCTCTGTAACGTTCGCTATTTTCCTTTCGTACGCGTCCAACTGCAGCACCCGCCGGCTTTTTCACCCATTCCCAGCGGCATGTATGTACGTACGTACGTATCCTCGTACAAGTAGGTGATGGTACACACCACTGGTGTACGCTCGACGTGGTTATACCCCTGTTACTTTTCTGATACAGAAGCATAGATTGTGTTGACGCTGTAAGGGGAATACGCGAGCAATTGCATAGAAATGTCCGACGGAAGGACACGCGTGTCTTGAGTATAACTACCTGCGCGTAAACACGCGAGCCTCGGCTACCTGCCCACTAACAATTACACAATCCATCGCAATTAACAGCATTAGTAGCCTGTTTAGATCTAATCGTACGGAAAAATCGAAGCACTCTTATATACCGTGTCAATTACATACCCCGCGAACTTTGATATTTTATAACCGTATACGACTGCATCGTAACGCGGTGGGTAATTATTGCCGAGTTCGCACATTTCTTTCGTGTTCTTTTTTTCTTTTTTTTTTTTCAAACTTCATCTTACAATAAGAGAAATATTTCTGCGGGTAAAATTCGGAATTTTTCTCGTCGCTCGAATGCCTGGAATAATTAGAAATAAAAATTGATCGATCCGATGGAAACGCAAGTCCTGATGTGCGAACCTTTCACTAAATTTATGGTTCGGCTTTGCGGTGAACGTATTTATGTTTCCGACACAGAAGAATAAGCTTCCTTCATTCTGGATTAAAATTTTGAATAATTCGGTGAAGAAAAAAGCAGAAGAACAGTCGATTCCTCGAACACTCGACGTTTTCTCCTTATAATTTCGATGCTCGGTAATCCCTTTTTTATTCACTAACTGCATTTGTGTTTATTACACACATACCTCTTATCGATTTTCTCTACGTTATCTCCTTCGGCATCGCGATACTATTTTGCCTATGCCTCCTCGATATTGTCAGTTGGAATTAGCGGACCTATAGATGCGAGTTTTTACCGCGCGGAGATCTATGCTAACGTCTTATTAATGGTGTGCTTTTTGTCAGGAACAAGGCTGCACGGGAGAGAGACTACCGTGGTCCGCGTTTAACTCTATCGTCTTTTTTCCCTTTTTCTTTCGTTTTTTTTTTTCTTTTTTTTTCTTTTTCTCATTTCTTGCCATACGTTCGCAGACGCTGATTGGGTATAGTTCTTACATATATATTTATCGAGGTAGGTAGCTGGGATGCGGTTATAATCGTAAATACGCTTTGTTTGTAATTGTGTACAATCCTACGGAGGAGATGGTATTTTCGTTGAAACGGAATATAAGAAGAAAAAAAGATAAAAAGAAAAAAGAAGCCTACCAGATACAGGAATTGAGTCGCGTTTATTACAGTTGTATACCGGATTGGCTGCTGGTAATTATATCATTATTGAATGCAAAGTAGAATTCACTTTTTCGCATTTATATATTACATAGGTATATACACGTAGCTCGACGTGCTTCCGTTATGGGTATACATATAACATTACCGCAACCTAACCTGACCACTGCGCCGGTCGTACAACCCCAGCTGGCTAATCTATCGACGATCTCTCGGCTAATGGATTGTCGGGTAATTAACCGTTTAATCACTAAATTGTGTAAATTAATGCATGCGCGCAGAAAATTTACGGAGAAAGGGTGACGGATCTGGATAGAATTGTCCGGTGGCGTAGCCGGTGTACACTCGAAATTCCGTCGAAATACGAAAGTAAGAGATCGTCGAAAATACGAGCGCGAAGATCGAGGAATAACACGATGCGCCTCGACGTCGGAGATCGTTATAGGTTGAAACCACGCGGTAACGCGAGTTCCACGGTTTGAATTTCATATGCCGCGTGTTCGACGTATATCGTCCTATTACACACCAAACGAAGCCACGAATCGATCCGAAATGTATATACGTACCCGAGGAAATCCATTAGCGGCATTATACCCGAACGATACAAGCTTTTTCCCCCAACGTCATACGCTCAAGGCGTTACCATTTCATCACTCGAAAGACCGTTTATATTATACCGTGCAGGGGCAACGCGCGATCTGCATACACCGTGCTGTAATTTGCCGTTCTCCTCGCGCGAGAAGGCGTAAAGTATGAGATCGTTCTCGCTGAGAGCTATTAGCGATTCTATTAACGCCGCCCCGCGATACCTTCCTCTTCTTCTCCTTCGAATCACCGCCGCTCCGCCGATCAGTAGCGCTAATCGCTATCCCTCGGCGCGACTTCGTTCCAAGGAAAAGACGTCGTCCGAAACTTTTTCAAGGTCGTCGGTGAGCCTTATCATCCCGCCCGGTCGCGGCAGGAGCGCGAAACGGGATCGAGGCGATTGATCGGCGCTGCACATCTGCGGTAGCTCTCCTCCCGCGGTATAGCGAATATAATAAGCGGTGGTTGGGGGTCTAGTTCGCCTGCAAAGGCGCGTGTGGTGTTACGGTTAACGAGAATCGACGTCGCTAGCCGTAGCTGTCATGTCGGCGGTGTGTCCGACGCCACGTAGTAGCCGAGAGACGCGGCGGTGTACGCCGTGCACCTTTACCGCGCCGTACCTCGTGTGTACGCGCGCATCTTTTTCGATTCACCGCGTTGAGAACAGATGGGCGCCTTGAGCGAATATCCACCTTGTGCCGTGTAAATCCCCGACGAAAGAGTACCAACGTCCTCCCCTCGTCCCCGTGGCCGCTGGACTCCCCCGGTAAAACCGGGATATCCTAGCGTTCTCCCGTTCTCCCGACCTCGACGAGTTTCACACGATGCTCACTGGCGTACGCTCGTTCCTAGCCCGTCGAAGGCAACACCTCCACCGTAGGACGGACGGAAGGACGGACGAACGAACGAACGGAGTACAACTGAAAGCAACTGCTTGTGACCGAGCTAACGAGGTGTCCACGTCCGTCGAAGAAAATTCTAGTCCAGTTCAGCGCTAGCTTGCTCGTTTGTTCTTCGAGCGCCGCTATCGACGTATTCGTATCTCCGGGCTGTGTAGTGTGTGTGTGTATATATATATATACATATATACGTTCAACGGGGATATGCAGAGTCGGCGTCGCGACGCGTCGATTTCCCTCGCGTGGGACGCTGCTTAGTTCCGCGTCTTTCGAAGGACGAGCGAAAAATGTATGTTTTTTTTTTCCAAGCACAGACGACGGACGTTTCTCGGACGAACCTCGTTTCGCGTCGTTCGATATTTTCCGAATTCATCAGGCGAGAGTCGGTATGCCGGGGTTCCTCGCTTACCCGGGTCACCCCACCCTGGAAACCGCGTGAAAATACGCGCCGAGTTCGGTGAGTCGCTTTAAATTCGCGATAAAATAAGCGACGCGCGCGATTCAAACTTAAGGAACATGAAAAGTAAAGCGGATGGACCGCGGTCGCCCCGCGTCACCGTTAAGCTTCTGGTCCCATACGTCACCGTTAAGACCTCCGAGAGTTTTTCGAGCGCTCGCGCGCTTGCTATTTTTTGGCGTCGCGACGGGTCAATTTCACGGACCACTGGCGATATCCTGAGCGTAACGCATTTTATTATACCTATACATACCTGTACCTGTATACCTCCGCGTCGTTCGGCTGGACGCGAAAAGAGAGAGCTCGTACGAAATTCATCGTAATCTCCGCACCGGACACCCGAAATAACCGGCGAACAATAAACTCCGATTAAACGCGACTAATCCACGATTCAATGTCGTCGTTAAATTATTCTACTTCGTCATTTTTTTCTTTTGGTCCGCGCTTACCGAACGGAATAGTCGGACAATTGAGGGCGGTGACGTTGATCTCCTACGAATGAAAGAAAAAAAAAAAAAGGAAGGTCGGAATTTCGGAAGATCTTACGAATTTTCCATTCACCTTCGTCGCGATTTTCGTCGCGATCGACCGCCGATTAAAAATCGGGGTTCACGCCCTCGAAGAATTGACAGTTCAGCGTTGAAACACGGAGAGTAGAAACCGAAAGCGATGCCGCGCCGCAGCGGCAACGGTAGCAGCGTCGCCGAGGCTTGCGAGGGAGACTCTGAAACGATAAACGAAATACGAACAAGTCGAGAACCACAGCGAGCATCGTCCCCGTGTGTAGAAAACACAATAGAAACCGCTTCGCGACGACGCTGACGCTACGTCAACGTATACGGTACGCTCGTACCGTAGTTATATCCGTGTACTTACCGCACATGAATATCACGGGGGTATTAATAAATCCAAACTGGTATTAATGCGGCTAATATATGCGCGGTAGGCATTTGTTGAGCGTCCGCTGGATCGTAAAAATCTTTGACGCCACAATGCTCCTGCGGCCGTTACTTCTTCTCAGTCGTCGTCGTCGCAGTTCGCGTTCGCTTCTGTTCCGTTGTTCGCGCGTCTATACTGGATAAGAATTACTCGCATTCTAAGATCGTTCGTTGTTTACTCTCCGTATTCGTTCGTCAGCGGAAAACAGCCGCCGCAGTCGCGCAGATTTCGTTTACTCACGGGAAGGCGCGAGTTCCTTCTTTCCGCACGCGGAGTCCCGGGGTGGCGATCGACTTGTGCGTAACCTACGGTAAGGAGGGCGTGAAAGATGGCCTTCATAATTCGCCGGGTTCCGTTTTCGTTCGTTATTAATCCCCTCTTAGTCTTCGGCGCTTCGTTGCCCCGCACTCCCGGAATCCGTACAATGGAGGAGGATGCGCGTCCGTGATTCGTGTCGGGGAATGTGTGTACGCCAGTGTGATACATCAGGGCAGCCGCGAGCATTACCATTACAATGCTCGACAACGGTGAATCTGCGGTATCGCGTTTGGACTTTTTGCTTTCAGCGGTTTCTCCGTCTGCCTCCTCCTCCTCCTCCTCCTCTTATTTTTATTCTAGGCATCCTGGATCCTCCCTCGAGTCGCTCCCGCCGAACGGGCGCGTTGTCCAACCGACACCTACGCGCCAATTCTCCGATCTATGAATTATGCATCTCCGATGTCTAGTTTTTCACGAAGCGCAAGCGATGCGCCCTACGAAAAAATAATCGCCAAAACATTCGCGAACGAGCGAAAACTACTTCCGAATTCGTTCGATCGTTTCGAAAATGCTGATATCTCATCGCGGAGCGGTCGTCCACGTTCGCGCTCGAATCTGTGACGAATCCCGTTCTCGATTCGGTCACGGGTGCAAAGAAAACAAACGAAATGACATCCTCAATCGAAGAGTAACAACGTGTCCATTCCGTTCGGTTTTCGAATTCATCCAAAAAGCCTTACGTAATTTGAATTCGAAATCGCGGTATTTTCGATCTCGCAACCGAATCGCTATTATTATTCAATCGGGTTAACGATCGGTCCGCCGGTAGTTTCTCTATTTTTCCCCCCCTCCGAAGAATGAGCATCCGTTGTCTCCGTATAGTCTCGTTGTAAGGTAGGTCGCACGCGAAAGATTCAACCGACTAAAATTAGTGGCGGTTCTTAAATCTGGTGTAACGACCCAATTGTCGGCGATCGTCCAAACCGTCCTGGCAGTCCTACTTACTCCGCTGCGCGACGCGATGGTTTAGTTATTTTAATTTTTTTAATTATTTAATTTATTTTGCTTTTTTCTTCTACTCATTTCCAAACATCACGTTCGTGTAGACGGCAACTGCGGAAAAAGCCTCATGTCATTAAGTGTGTTGTCACAGTAATTTTCATGCAACTCGCAACAGTTCTATCTCATGCAGTAAACTTCCGAGGTGGATTAGTGAGCCGCGGCGTACTATAAGTCAGATCGGTTGATAACGTTCGAAGAAGAATCTTTGTCGCGAGGAAGAGCTAGCTATTCGTTAAAAATTTTCTTCTCAGTCTCAGTCGCTACTCAATTTTTCAATCCCCCAGAGGGTCACCGGCTGAGATTGATTTACGCGAGTATACACGATATCCTATGCAGCTCGGGTGTTCGCGTATGGAAATGAGAAAAAGAAAAAGAAAAAGAAAGAGAGAAAGAAAAAAAAACACACACCGAGGAATAACGTTTAAATTATATCTAACTAATTTCAATAGCGATATACAGTCGCGTATATAGTTTCCTTATTTTAGTTTCGAGCGAGCGTTATTCATCCGGGATTTAATTAAATTCAAGCAAAACAATGCGGACTCGTAGAAAGCCATTAGTCTTGGCAGCCCCGGTACCGAACTGACTCTGAGCCGACTGTCTTCTTCCACACAATTAAACGACGACGCAGTTGCACACATACGTTATGCATGTGTTACACGTGAACACGTATATCTATATCTCTATGTACATATTGTGCATACATGTAAATATATATATATGTAAAGTAGAAGCGATATGGAGACATAGCTGGGGCATGAATGCATTTGCATATTAATCCATATAATTAACCGCCGCTAACTAATCACTCGCATTTAATTACCGCAATTTACCCGAAGTATGTGCGGTAGGTAACCTCCGCTCGCGTATCGCTCAACTTGAACACAATGACGTTAAGGTGTGTTTCCTACCTACCTGTACGATACTCGCCGTATTTGTATACGATATAAAGGCAAGAAAGAAGAGAGATGATGTCATCTCCGTACGCACGTGCGCGCCGGAGTAACCGCTTCCGCTTGTCTTTTACAAGCTATTGCAATTTTTACGAGGGAAAAAATATACACGACCGGCGTAACTTATCTGCACGTGTAAGAAAATCGCGCGGGGGTACAAAGCCGTCTAGCCTGCGAGCTGCGAGTCGCAGATGCTACTACTCGAATCCGCTGAGATCTTATCGATTGCATTCCAATTATTTTTTATTCATTTTTCTCCCTCGCTGTCCTCTTCCGAACGGACGAGTCGACATTTTTAGCATCCCCCGACGGACGTACGACTACGGGTACACGTCGTCGTAACTTCGAGCTGAAAATTTTCTAGCGTACCTTGACCCCCGCCGCGCCGTTTGAAAACCTTAAGCGAGAAGAAGTCTTCGGATCGCTCGTTACCTCAACTGTACAGCTAACGCCCGCGATGGGGTGGCGAAAGCACTCCGCTCTTTTATCTCTCTTACTTCATTTGTTTCTCGAAAATACGATTCTACCGACTGGTTATTTTTTTTCTTTGTTTCACAGAGGCGAGACATCTGCGGTGTTTCACCTACTTTGGGTTCACTTTACTTTTAGTCGGCTGAATAAATGTTAGGCGGTTTATAAAATTGTGTCAGACGGTCGGCCGCGCCGGATTTCAATGTATTCAAATTCAAGGTTGGATTCGACCGCTAGTTCGTCGAGGATTCACAACTCGCTGTTGTTGTTGTTGTTGTGTATGTATAAAACTTGAATGGCGAGTCGTTTCGGGGTTAAAGGTCGCGCGGGTAGCGACCAGCCTCGGAAAAATCAAGATACTGTACGTCGTGTGTATGCAGCCGAGCGGAGACGTCGAGGGACGAAGGCATTAGGAAGTCCCGGTGTTCGAGTCCCCGCAACTTTGTTCGGAATAATGTGATCGTCATAAAAATAGTGACGCTGTAAACCGTAGAGACAGAAAATTCCAAAGGTCAGGCCCTCCTCCCCTCTGGTCCGCCGGTCCGTTCCCTCCGCCCCGACTCCTCTTCCCTCTTCCTCCTCTCCTCTTACTCTTTCGCATCCTCCGCGAAAGAGAGAAAAACAGAGAGAGAGAGAGAGAGAGAGAGAGAGGAGAGGAGAGAGAGGGAGAATATAAGCAGGCATTGCCCTCAGCGAGAGTCGTAACTTATCAACCTGCCCGTACACCGGTCATTGTTTATGAATCTCTTCGCGACTCGCGGTCGGTACGTAACGTAAACACACATTTCAGCGAGCACCACCCCCTCCCGCCATTTTCTTGCCTCGGACACGCCGCGGAGGTCGAGCTCCCAAAAACTCTCTCTCGTTTCGTATTTTTTTCCACAACGCTACTCGCGGCTTTATTACAACTGGAAGAATCAGTTTTAAATTGCGAGGTAATTTTCATTTGGATTTAGTGTATACGTGAATACATACAAGCGCACGATATTCAAAGCGGAAAAAAACAAACAAACAAACAAACAAACAAAAAACAAACACGTATACCCACGTGCGTCTCGTTATAAAAGATCATGCGGGTCACGTTGCATTCTGGTAATCACCTTGGAGGTAAAAATTTGTCGGGTAATCTCGGTGGTTAACAACTTTTTAAAGACAACGGGGGGTCCTTTTCGTACGCCCGGGTATCTCGTAGCCAAGGGCGTTACCTACATCCTCGAATTCATTTGGGGCGCATCGCGCGCCGCATGCGAATTCTTACGTTCGCAACGTTTTTTTTTATTTATTTATTTTTTTTTTATTGTTTTTTTTTTTAACGCGGAATGAAGATATACATCCGCGAGCTAAAATAAGCAACAAAAGCGAAAAATTGACGGGGATAAGAGAGAGAAAAATACAAAAAAAAAAAAAAAGAAGAAAATAATAAAAGAAACGGAGAACAGCAGCTTACCTGGTTGACCTTAAAATATACCTTAACCTACTAACGTGTACAGCGCGAGATGAGGAGAGACCCAGCGGTAGTCTTTCGCCACGTGTCATTACAAAGCTGTCGCAAATGTTTAGTTTATAACTGGTAAAAAGTCCTTGCGAAACCGCAACGTCGTCATATATCCATGAAACCTGGCGACACAGATTAGAAGTGGAGTTAAATTAGATACTGGAACTTTCTTAATTGTTTATTTGGCAAAGAGTAAACGTGAATCTCGTCTCGGGTCAGGGATCGCAAAATAATACGTGGGAATTAGTCACATTACGCGGGATTATTTTTACCCTAGATCTCCGGCGGTGTACGGGGGGGAAGGAGCTCTAGCTATATCTGGTTCGTGCAGCGCCAAGAGTTTTCGTACGCCGTACGGTGATCGGCCGTAAATCATCCGCTATAAAACGGATGAAATTTTCATGAGTAATTAAGTGTTCGTCCGAGTGATTTAGTGTTATTAGCGGCGGATCGTCGGCGATGCGGCGATCCGTTTACCGAGTTGACAACTGAGACGACGCCGTCCGAGGAGCCCGAGGATTCCGATAATACGCCCGGTATGGTCTACGACCGTTTCGACGAGTAATTAAACCGATCGAGAACTGGACTGAGCGACGCGTACCTCCGCCTCAAGCGGGTGAAAGACCAGGGGGGATGCACTCGAACAAAGACTCCCGCGTTACCGGGTGACCGTCGCGCTGAGTCGCGGTAATACACACACTCGGCGTAAATCTCAACTGCTGTGGGAACCGAATTCGAGTCTCCGGTGTGTCGAGCGTGAATAACGCGAGGCGAAACGTTCGTCTCCGTGCGTTTTGGCGAACGATTCTAACCGAGGTCAGGAGGAGAGCGCGAACGTTGCGTAAGGATATCCGACGATCGTTCGCCGAACGGAAAGAGGTCCTTCGGGCGACTACGCGCGACTACGGGGCGAACGCGGACTCCGGGAATCGTCGACGGACGGTATGACAATCACGTAAAAGCTCGCCGGCGGCCGTGGAATCTGGAATGCGGTGATCAGAGGCGAAGACCGCGCGTCGTTTACCGGGAAGTAGCGCACATAAATGCATAAGTTGCGCTCGCCGCTTTTAATTGTTTTCCGAAGAGCCTTAGCGCCGCGCTACAGGCGAAGTCCTGCCCTCCCCTGACGTCGATGAGGTGGCGTAGAAACGGGCGAATAACGAACGCCGCCTTTGAGGATCGCTTCCGGGATCGCCGACGGAAGTCCAGATGATGTTCGCTTCGTAATCCTTTCCCCGTCTCTTCGGGGTAAACGAAATTGGCGAGCCGGGAAATTCGCTCGCTGTGCCGGAAGTGAGTTTGAGAAATTTTCGCAGCGTCGGACTACCCGCTGCGACGGGGCGGCAATCGGAGTCGCGAAGGGTGCACTCCGTCTTCTGGGAAAGAGAGAAAAAAAAAAAGAAAAAAAAATGTTAACCCAACCGGAACCGCATTACTTCGAGTCCGACCGATCGCTGTCGTTTCCGACGCGCGTCCGCTGCACGAGGTTTTCTAGAAAAAAAAGGTAGAAAACGCGAAGGACGGCTATTCTCTCTCGAATCGAAATAGGTTCGCTTTCCGAGAAAGTACCAATGGTAATAGTCGCGTTGATGATTACGGTGGTTGCTTTCGAGGCAATTGAATACCCTATCAGAGTGAAAGACGAGACACCGATCGTCGATCAACGGAGGGAAATGTACGTATAATATAGGCAATGAAATTTAGATAACGTTAGTCACAACCGGTAGTTTTGCTTTTTTTACTTCTTCGTTTCACTTGTTTTTTGTTTTTTTTTTTTTTGTTACTACTGTTTTCGCTGCAGGTACGAGATATACGTCCCCCTTACAGATACCATCGTCATTGAGAGAAACAGGAATCGCTCGACGATCACTACTGTTCCCTGGCAGGCTTACCTTTATCACTGTAATAGAATATCCGATTCGCGACACTGTTTTCTGACAAAGATTCAGAAATTGATCCTTCACGGTCAGACGTGATGGAGAAAACTTATGAAAGAAGAAAGTAAAGAATAATCCACGCGTATTGTGAGTAGCGTGAAATGTGCGTGTACACTTCAAGCAATACACTACGTGCATATTCTCGTCGGAGTACGGAGTACGCGTAAGGGTATAATTTCGTGTTCCTTATTACGACGGTATCGGAAAACATCGCCTCGGTAGAGTGCCGTACTTATATCGGCATGTCCGGACGGCCGTAAACGAATGTGACTTGGTTAGTTACGTCGGTTGATAATAACAAACGACCTCCATTAGCGTGCGATGCACCGTTTCGCATTGCGCGGAGTAGAAGAATAATCGCAACCGAAATTTAGCTGGCCCCGTACCGTGCGGATTTCTGTTCACCGGTGTTTTACGATTTGTAAAACGCAATGTACCTTATACACATTTATACACCATATACATACATACATATATATATTTTCTGACTTTCGCGCAGGGACTCGAAACTCAGGGACGTCGCTTACACCACCTTGGTCACTCGCTCGCGTTTATCGCGTATGAGAATAAATTTCTCTCTCTCTCTCTCTCTCTCTCTCTCTCTCTCTCTCTCTGTTTCTCTCGCGAACGGAATATTGTGACGGAACAGCGGTGGCGAAGGAGAAAACCCTGTTCCTCTTGAAGCAGATGCGGCGAGAATCACGCGCCGTCCGCCTGCCGTATAAAGAAACGGACAACGCTATGGATTTCGTCGAGGCGTTTATTTGGCCAAAAAATTTTCCGATCAAACCGATCCCTCTTGGTCGCGCCACGGCCTTTCGTCAATGGGACGTCAGATGGCGTGGAAATTTATTCGTTCGATAATTACCTAGCTAGCTGTGAATCCCGGACGGCGAAGATACGCCGCCGCGAGCACCTAATTAACCGAAAGAAAATTCATTCCATCATCCAGCAGTTTACATAATCTCTCTATATATGTATATAAAATAATTCTGTACTCGAAATTCAGATTATAATAACAATATTAATCGAAAATCATTCAATGCGCGTCGATCAGCTGATCAGCGCTATATGCTATTGAGTTCATCTTTGATTCGCGATTCGAAAGTTGTCACACGCACCGCGATACTCATCTGGACGTTTGAACGGTCGCGGAACGCGCTCGTGTCACCAAAGTTTTTTTTAAAGTCGCGTACGTAACGCGTCCTTCGAGGTGAATCCGTACGATAACACACCTATACACGTGAGAGAATCATGGGACGAATCTTAGAATCATAGAATTATTGCCAGTTTGTTGCACATTCTTTTTTTTTGCTTTCGTATAAAATTCCGTGGACAGAACTACGTAATTTTTATATTGCGAGCTTGCGTTTATTGAATTTTGCCGAGTAACGTTTGATTTCAATAAATACGACGATTTCGAGATAACCCTGAGAAAGAAGAAAAAAAAAGAAAAAAAATTTGGCGAAATCGGAGGGTGTTACGTAACGATGAAATTTTTGGATTACGGAGGCGAAGCTGAATTTCTTTTATCGTTCCGAGCAAGCGACCGTCCATATTGGTGCGAACGCGCCAAATACGATTGAGACTTGAGAACCTTCGGCCATCCCGCGAAACATAAATACGCACCGAGTAAGAAATCATAAAATATCGTAATCGCAATTTAAGGTACGTATAGCCACGGAAGTTAAACTGTTAACGCGAAACGTCGTTATCACTACAAGACACGTCTTATTTTATAGGTTTTGCGCCGAAGAGCGGACGTCATAATCAGTAAAAATTACCTTCGGCAGAACGGCAGTAAACCTTTCCGGGTATATTTACGCCCGGCCGACGAAGACCCCTCGCTTAAAAACTGAACAGAGATAAAAAAAAAAAAGGAACGAAACAAAAAACAAAACGAAAGAAACGAAAAACAAAACGAAAGAAACGGAAAAGAAGATACACCTCTCGCACATGCGTTATGTGCGTTATACCGCCTCCTCCAATTCACGCTCTTTTCACGTCGACGGTGTAACGGTACCCGCCACCTCGTTCCTATCTCTGGTTCTCCCTCTAATCGCGAAATCGAATTTTCAGACACCCGGAGGGAAATGATCAATCGATAAAAATGGGTGAGAAGAAAATATCGGATCAAACGCGATCGGATGAAAATAGATCTCGTCGGGGAAAATGTACGCGTTATCGCATACGCCCAGCGTAGGCTTTGATAGTCGTGAAGATTTCGATCTCTGAGGATTCCTCCCTCCGATCCGGTGTGCGATCCGAACGTTGTTTTACCCGAAACATTAATTCACGAAGTTTTCGCAGCCCGATCGACGGTGACTTTTTTTTCTCGCTGCCATCATTTCACCCGAAGAGATTCCTCCGCTGTGTCGAACGGTCGAACGGACGTTCGATATTTTCCGTTTGGCCACGTTGACGCGAATAATAGTAGTTGGCCACGGGGAGGGGGGGGGACTGGGAAAGGGATGTAGTCGACTCTTCTTTTATCGCGAGATGTTGAAGGATCGCTAAACGGGATAGTCGGAGTTAAAGGCATCGGCTGCGCTACACGAGAGCAGCAGCTGACGCATCAGCCGCGTTGTAAACGCGATGTAAATTGAACGTCGTTACGGTGGTACACAGGGTATACCCGTGTACGCGCGGTACGTACGATACAGACCGGCGATGAAACTGGGGGAAGGAGAAAAGCGAAGGGAGGCAAAAGCATTTATGCTAATTACGCGGAGGGGGGGGGGGGTTTCCACGGATATACTGTCCAAAGATGCGTATCTCGTCGAATGTTTACGATACGATTACCGCAAAAAGATCCCATCTTGCCTCGCAGCTTCTCCTTCTTATCCCTATCGAATATTGCGACTTAACTAATTAGAACTAATTCGTTCGGTGTTAAGTTCGCTTCGAAAAGGAAAACCGTACGGCGCGGATGATAAAAGAGGAGGAGGATCGAGAGAGAAGAAGAAGAAGAAGAAGGAGAATGAGAATAAGAAGAGGAACGAGAAGTAAGAAATAACAAAAATCGACACCGTGCCTCGGCGCGAGCATAACTTCTGCGTATGGGTATTGTGGTAGGTAAATAGTCGGGCAGGCCATCCTGGCGAAGGTGTGCGTGCGTGCGTGCGTGCGGCGATCGCACAGATGCCGCGGCGGACAACATCCGCGCTCTTCTCCGCGTAGCTAACGTTCGGGTATATATATATATTTGTATATATATATATTTGTATATTTGTGTACATTACGTGTACGCATACAAACACGATGAGAGAGACTCCTCGCGAGCACGCAGATGGTAGATAGCGAGAAGAGTTTAAATATATGCAACGCCCGGCGATCCGAGCAAACCGAGTGCGGATGGGTTAGGTTGATGGGTATCTCTTGACATTTAAATATCATGATATTCCAGATTCCGGGCGATCGTGCCGATCTTGTAACGCGGGCGTGAACATCCTTAGCGTCCATCCTCGGTATTATTCGTACATCGGCATCCCGATGCCGGTATACCGTTGACCGCGCTCGCCGGATCGCCGTATAGCCCGTCCAACGTCGGCTGAATCCTTGCCCACGCAAAATTGTACGGGCGCGTTATTTTTCATCGAGCATCTAACGATAACTTCTCTTTTCCTTCTTCTTCTTCTTTTTTTTTTTTTTTCACTTTCCTCTTTTTCCCTTTCGATTTTTTTGTTTTTTTTTCGCAAACGTGTATACCTCTCGTGTACCGCGGCGATCGGTATACATGTATATATATGGGAAAATAGCCGGTGCCGATCCGGCGGTTCCATTCGATGCCAATTTACACAAGTAAAGGAGATACTATGGACGAGAATATGCACTTTGCTCCAGGTGTGTTGTGGGCCGGGACCGGTATCAGCGTACGGATAATATTTTGCGGACCTGCTGCACCGTATCGAGAATCCATTTATATATATATATATATATCACCGCATCAATATCGATCGTAAATATCTTATCTGCATTCGGTATGAAAGTATATTTTTCAAACATCTCGCTCTTCCGTCTTTATGGATTTGCGAATAAACCGTGGGCCAGATCGGTCGGAACGTCTTCCAGTTTTGGCTTACTCTTTATTCCTCTCCACGGAAACCGATCCCCTATGAACCTTCGGATCCGATTTTCTGGAAATCCATAATTTTTCGAACCGGTCGAACCCGCGGTATCCGTCGCATGTTATATTCCACGTTTCATTCTCGTCGCGGCTATTTTTCTCCACTGGCTTCGGTTCAGCGTCGTTTCGCTGCACGTGACACTCGAGCACAAGTCTATATAGAAAGCCAGCTGGCGGACCAGCGGCGCACAGATGGTGGCTGCACGGTAAACGGTGTGCCTGGGTGGTCCGCGTACTCGCTATCGACAACTTCGATACCAACCACCTCGTAAGCTTGTTACCTAATGTCAATGCAGGCGCGGTGGTTTGATAATAATAACGACGGTAAATACCACTGATCTCGTCTTTACGTATGGGTGGAGTGCGAAGCTGTTCCCATAAAGTTTGAAACGTTGCCGGCATACCGTTGAAGCTAATTATCGGAAAGATCGTTGTTTTTCTCATCTGTATTGCCAGCGAGTTGGCGAATTTTCAGTAGACGGAAATAAACGTTTCAACATTTGATTGGCGTCGAAAGGTCCGCACGGAGAAAATCGCCGGATAGGTTTAACTGGGACCTCAATCTCGGAGTAATTAGGTTCGTTAAAATAACTGAGGTTCGACCATTCTTGGTGTTGAACGCTGTCGCGACAGCTAACTGCCACCATTCATTTCTTTGGTAAATTCTTCTTGGCCCGCAATGGCTCGCGACTGCCTCTTAAGGGTGCGTCGAACGTTCGGGCTTCCGTGGCATACTGCTTCTTAATGAGGATTATTCAATTAGGTGAGACCTTACAGTCCGCTGCTGCTGCTGCTGCTGCTGCCGCTGCTGCTGTTTCTGCTTTTCCTCAGCGAACCGGTTAAATAAATTCGTCAAAAAGCTGTCAATTGATTTTTATCCAACTCAACGTTCAGTTATGCCACATCGATTCCCCGTTCGTTCCTACCACATGGAAACGATCTCTCACCTGGCCACGCCTTTTTCGCATAACTGCACTCCCTCAAAAATCGAACTCTCTCTTAGCACCATTTTTCTGCTTATCATCGCTGAACTTCGTGTGCGGTGGGTATGATTTGTCGTTTTTTCTTTAACATTAAATACTTTTTTGTTGCTTGCAAATTCTCGCTCAACCCGCCGAAAGGGCGGTTGGTCATATCTTCCCGAGGTCAGACATGATGGTTTCCTAATTCCCGAGTCCTCGTGTCAGCTGTTTATCTCCCTCCTCATCGCTGGCAATGTTTTCCCTACTCTTATCTACGTCCCCGTCAGACGCTCAGCGATCCATTCTCGGAGATTCTGCGTTGACGTTCTTTAAGCGGGGAAAAAATAATAATCTCCCGATTATCTAACCGGCAAAATGTGACTCGCCTCGCTCACCGCTCGCGGGGTCAATCTCGAACGTGACTTCTGCGGGTACCACTCTACCTACTCGTCGTATTCCCCGCTATTAAACTCGCATGTGTCCCACAAATACGTACCCCATCCCTTACGTTTCATCGTGTATCTCTCACGAAATGTGACAACCCGACTCCGGCGTACGGCAGCGGCCTTAACTTACCGACTACGTCCCGCTCTCGAAGTCCACGGCGATCAAAATCCATTACAGATTGCTCGGCTGTTCTAAAAGTGACGGTGAATCGCTTCTGCTCCGCCGGGGTCCGACACGCGGGCACCGATGAGGTCCGATGGAGTTCAAAGGGGCCCGATGAGGTCCCATGGGGGCAGGGAGCCCGGTAGCGCGCCGGTACACACCGATAGCCTCGTGTATACCGGTAGTTCCGACGGACTCGAGGGGGGGGGGGGGGGGGGGGGGATAATAATGCAACCATAAATCAGGGACGTCATTGTCTTCCTTATTGAATACGTCATCCGAAGCTCGGCAACTGTTTTATCAGTTCTACACGGTGAACGAATCGCTTCGAGATCGGCAAAGTGCACCGTCATTTTCTGCGGTTGAGAGGAGAGAAGAAAATGAGCAAAAAAAAAAAAAAAAAGTACCGAAGCAATTTTCTTACCATATTTCTTCTTTCGTTTTCAACTCCATTACGTATCATTGACGTTGTCATTTCCACTCGTCGACATTGCGGGTAATCCGCGGGGCGAAAGGCGAGGAGCGAAAAAAAAACAAAACAAAAAACAAAAAACAAATACGGGAAAGTAGAGAGGGAAATGCGAGGGTAAAGAAGAAAAGAAAATCAGACATTTCACGTCGTAAATCAATCTTGTTACGCTTTGCTGTTACGCAGCTGTCCGAAATTATTCATTGGCATTGACCGAAGACAGAAGACAACCGGACGACGACGACGACGACGACGACGACGACTACTCCCGGGATAAGAGCGGTGGTGGTATTGCATCGCGAATCGGGCTCCGGCGCGCGGAGATCAATTACGGAGATACGTCGCTCTCGATTGCCGCTGAGCCTGCCAAAACCGTGTGCGTACCTCGCGCTCCCCGCCTTTCGGGACGTCAGATGTCTTCCCACTTCCTTGATTTATTTTCTTACGACGCTTACGTTTTACGTTACACACACACACACACACACACACGCGAGAGTGTTGCACACTTCGTATGAATATACTCCACACGCGTATACCATCGACACTCCGACTACATCTACCTACGCGAAATTCATTCATTCGTTCGTTCGTTCGTTCGTTCGTTACTACGTCGCGAAAGGTTCTCTCCTCGGTATTCAATTTAAATGATAATCGGAAATTCGCGATCGCGCAGGTTGTCTCCTCCGGGTTAGTTTTACCGAGATGCTTTACAGTCGTCCAATTATTACCCCGTATCCTCGTGATGGTTATAACCGAAAAATCCCGGTGGTCCTCTCTTACTGTACTTGCCGAAATACGTACGGTCGGTCGTACGTTGGAGATCAGGGATCTCGAAGGTGTGAAATTTACTTAAATATCCAACGGACGAGTCTTCCAAGGTGTGTAATATATCAACCTGTCCGCTTCTGCATACTTACCGGTCGCTACCGTACCTACGCTCCGACCACAAGTCAAACGTTGCATTTGAAGATCGAACGCGATGTGAAATTAATAATGCCACTCAAGGCCCGTAACTTGGAGAAAGCTTTTCCATCAATTTTCTCCTCATCGATGAGACGCGAGTGTCGACGTAAGGAAAAATCACAGCTGTGAAAATTTCGACAAAACACACGTCCGGTAAAACCGCGTTGCGCTCCAGACCTATCGAGTCTGGTTCGCGTCGAAGTGCAGCGGACCGTCAGGTGGCCTGCCGCGGACACGCCCTAGAGCTGTAACCGGTAGCGATATAGAAAGAAGCCTGATCTGGAGGTTGTGATAGAAGAAAGAGTGGCGACAAAACCGAGTGGAAAAAAAAAAACAAGAGAAATAAAAGAAACAAAAATCGTTTTCCGTGTACATACAAGCTGCGGTGTACGTTGTATCCTATCGGCCGTAGAGACCGCGAGCACGTGGCAATGTTTAGCTATTTTGCATGCGTCTAGCGGCAGCGGCTCGGCGAGAGCGGCGCGACCAGTCGTTTACCCTTGTCTGTATCCCATGCGACTAGATAAGCGTTTCTGTCCTACCGATACACAGCGTATAGTTAGCCGCTGCCGTTACTATACGGTGTAGTAAGGCACGGCTACCGGAGCCGCACGCGTCAACCTTATAATTAAGTGGTACCGATGTATACCGGGATCTAATCTGCATCTCTCTGGAATACGCAATAAATCGTTGGACGGAAATTAATTAAAGAATAAGTCAACTATCAATGGCAATGCGATCGTTATTCACATCGTTTATGTTAGCCACGTAACGCGGCTGCCCGCGCGATGTACAGGGTGAGTCGTCGGAAACTCCCGGATCGGGAGGAGCCAGATTCGGGGGACGCGCGCGTGACCTCGACGCGACCCCCTCATTCGTCGAGCGCGACTCTGCTCATCCCCCCCCCTCCCCCCCCCCCTCCCTCTCCCGTTTTTCCTCGTGGGCGGGGCGTCGGACGCGCACGAAAACCCGACTAGGCTCCTCCAGCTCTCGTCGTTTCGAACGAGTCACCCCGTATGCACAACGCTGTACGAGGAAACACAATGTCCTATCGGGGTGTGTACCGCACACGTACGCGCTCGCCGATTGTTTTATCCGTACGTCGACGGGAACGCACATACGCGCGGTACGTGTACCTTCTAATTTTATGTACCGGTCAAATGCCGGTTGTAATATTCTTTGCGTCAAACAAAACTTCATTATTGTTAATGGGTCTTCCTGCACTCGAGTTACACACAGACAAGCGCGCGCGCGCGCACACACACTTCTATGTTGGCTACGTTGTTATTACGGTAGGCGCGCACTTATTCCCTAAGAACAATGTCATACGAGATTACAAACTCGTATACCGCGCGTTCTACGGTTGTGCAAAAATTCACTTTATACAATACCCGCGGATATAAATTATAAGGGTAAGAAAATGGTACGTAAATTTATTAGCGAGTGAATACCAACGTCACTTCGAGGTCGAGTTGTGGTATGGAAAATTTTCTCATGAAAGTAGTAGCGATTTTCAACGAACGCGAGTGCTGTTCGGTTCGAATTTTCCGCATGTAGTTTGGATAGGAATTCTACGTGAGATTTCAGGTGATGTTAAAATCGACCGCCCAGAAAGTGCGAGGTCCCCGGGAGCGGAGGTGGTAACCCCTCGATAAGCGTCCGCGGGGCGCGGTACTTACCGGCAAATTGAATACACTAACACGCACGATTACCGAATTAAACCGCGATCGGGCCCTTCTGCCCCCGGGGCATTTATTAATCAAAACGACGCGACGGCAATGCGACGCTGCCGGATTTATGTTCTCGTATAAAGCACCGCGTATTCACCCTACCTTTCGTATTCTCCGTAATACAACGTACCTACTATAATTTCTGTTTGAGCGACAGAGCAATTAGTTGCAGTCAAAGTTTCGTATCGCGGATATACCTACGTGTGCGTGGCGTACGTACGCAACGTACAGCGCGGTGGATATACCGTATTTATAATACGCATATCATTACGCGCGCGTATAAATATGTACGTATATGTATATACGTACCCATCCGTAGAGGTGTATGTATATGAAAATTGCTGAATAAATCGTGACAAAGTTTTGACCCTCGGCGCAAATTAATACTTTCTACTTCACTCCGAAGAATCGCGGTTATCGTTTCGGCGATGAATTTCACGCGTCTCCTATGGTTTTCAATTTTTTATTCGATTTTCTTTTTTCCCCGCAAAAATTAACCGACCCCCGGACACGAAGTACAACGTTACACTTTCTCACGGACCTCCTCCTGATTTTTGAACGTCTTTTACAAAATTCAAAGTCGAACTTCAAGCAAGTCCAGTTTTTTTCGCGTTATACCAGTCGATGGCCCTTGTCATCTGACCCGCGTGTCAATTTGACGTCACTGTATTTTGGAATGTGAAAAAATTGAAGAAAATTTTCAAATGGCCCAACTTTGTCGATGCTAGATTTACTTTCCGCTTCCTGTATCTAATACGTAGAAAAATGTCAAAATTATAACGATCTGGACGAATGGGGGAAAAATAATGTTTGATGTTCGAGTGGTGGAGTTTAGCTCATCCATCAGATCAATCGATTCGACATTTCGTTATAATGATTTATTATTAATTTTTTTTTTTTTCTCAACTCGAATCGCACAACTCCCAGGATTGGTGTATGTAGTATAGGTAATGCATTTTGAGCCCAGTTTGTACGTAAATGCTCAAACAAACTGCTGGGTAGCATAATGAGGCGACCGGCTC
The DNA here is from genome assembly GCF_917208135.1 of Athalia rosae. Lineage (NCBI taxonomy): Eukaryota > Metazoa > Arthropoda > Insecta > Hymenoptera > Athaliidae > Athalia > Athalia rosae. Next base: position 19,446,933 of record NC_064026.1, on the reverse strand, counting down.
CGTCGGTTCGAGTAGTCAGGTAGCAGTAACAGCAGCAGCAGCAGCAGCAGCAGCAGCAGTCAGGTAGCCTTTCTAACCGGACCCTTCGTAATGGATATATAATAAGTTCAGTTGCACAATTAATATTATAAATATTCCGCTAATATAAGCGTTATGTAAGCTGCCCTCTCACGTTTCTACTTATCGGCGTTCGCGCGTTGCACGCGGGCTAATACACGTCGTATATATTCGAACACGTCGCTTTCTGTGCCAAAAAAACAGAATGGAAAACGGAAGAAAAAAAAAATTGTAAAAAAAATTAAAAGTCAAACAATTCCTACGTCCCGAGTAATTAAATATACGCTCTTCGCGTACGGAAACTAAACATCGTAATGAGAACACGAAAAGCGAAAAAAAAAAAAAAAAAAAAAAAAAACTTCAAGTGAGTCCGACTCCCGATGCATTTTTTGAATTTCGATTCGGTGCTAAAACAGTTTTATCTATCTTTTGGATTTTTGTAGTACACGTGTAAATTGCACGCGAATATCGCGGCCGTTTAGGTACGCGTCGAGAGACAATTTAGCCGCGCCTTGTCTTATATACACGTACGATACGTTCATGTGCATCGGTTATATATATTCATATTACCCATGTAGACGACGTAGGTACGTACCTGCAGCAACATCCACAAGTGCGTTGCAAATCATTTTCATAGTCAAGTTTTTATAGCGCGTACAGTATTAATTTGCCGTCGTTTCAACTATCGTAATTCACGTTGTAAATGAGGTTAAGCAACGACGTGTGTGCGCACCGTATGCCCAGATAAGCGTGAGAAATTGAAATACTGTTTTTTTTTTTTTTCGTTTTCTTTGAATTTTATTTTTCAAATTAAATTTTTCGTTTTTGCCCCCCGACTATTTTCTCTCTATTTCGCTCTCTAATTTTTCCCCCCCCGGCTTCGACGTACACGCGTAAACCCCTGTTCGCGTCTATTTTGCTTTTCTGTGAAAATTTCAATTGCGTCAGTATGTAGAAGTCGGTAATAATATTCAGCGTAGCGGAATTATATTAGCAGAACCAACGAGGTACTCTCATAACTGGATATATATCGAGTCGGTACTACGTGTAGGTATATCGCGTGATGTATAATGTAATCTACTACGTAGCCCACGTACGTGTGCGATATACTTAACGCACGCATATGTGCGGCGCAGGTGGGCTCGCGAGGATTAGCTTTCGTTACCTTTGAACCGCGTGCGATAATTTTCAGCGCATTCTATCCTCGTATATCTGTGTGTGCGCGCCAGCGGTGTACATTTTGTACGAACGTATACCGGACCTATACTCTACGTTTCGTTGTTACGCAATGTGAATTAATGTCTGCATATTATATACCAGAGACGGTAATAGCGCAGTTTGTTTCGCTGAACTCGCTGCTGCATCTATTTTACTTTTACGTTTTACTTGTACGCGTCGTACGTACGTACAAGTACAAGTACGTACTTGACGTGGAAATTTACGCTTCCAGCACGTAATATCGTACGCCTAACCAAATATGGATCGAGGATTACGCACGTTTGACGGTAAAATGGGACGCGAACCGGGGCACCCAGACTAAATTCACTTTCGTCGCGTGCGGCACCAGTATCCCCAAAGGAACTGATTCAATTCCGAAGGCAATCTCGACGCATTACGGAAAATAGGAGAAATCCAGCGAAAGTAATCTAGCTAAGTGTATTATATATATATATATATATATACCTATATAACGCGTAATGTACACGTATATCTCACGCTCGGATTATTATGTTGTAACAGACGCTGTGCTCCGTACTCCTCGTTATTCGAAAATCGCGTCTTTTCGACGTTTGCGCGATATTCAAATCATCGTCTGCGACCGCGTTTCGTTTTCTTGTTTTCTTTTCTTTTTTTTTTTTTTTACTCTTTTTACATTCAACAAGGCGTTCGTCGTACCCTAAACCCTCGTACTTCCGGTTATTCTCCTCCGTTTCCCTGCGGTTTTCAGACTTGACAGCCTCGTGATTTATGACGGGGAAACGATACATAAGTCAGCCACATTGTTGTATCATTGTGCTTACACTATGCTTGCGCTAATGAACAATTTGCGTTCCTAACCACATATAAGGTTCGAGCTTGTAGGATCGTAAAAGTTTAGTGCTCGTGGCGCGCCCGTGCCTACTTTGCGGTCTCGTTTCTCTCCCGATTAGATGGATACTTTTTTGTTTTTTTGTTTTCTTCTTCGCGCGACGAGTAAATTTGGTGAACCTTTTTTCAACAAAGCTTTTCAACCGGCGCGCGGATGCCTCCGATTTGTCATTACCCGTCAGCGAAATATTCGACAATTTGTACCGAGGTTCACGTGAAATTACGACCCCATCAGCGGCTAATTCGTTCCCTTCGAGACGTCGAAAGTTCCGATTGAGGCGACGGATTGGAATTTCGATGTCCCGAAGAGAGGAAGTCTCGCGTCGCGAATAAGGAGTTGCATTTTCATCCGAAAAAGTGATTTCACGGGTTCGTAGAGCAGCACCCCGCGTACGGCTGCGTGTATCGCGTGAACGCGGTCGAGCCTCTGGTTTCCCACGTATCTCGCTTATGATAATTTAATCTCGATGTAATTGTGCAATTATTCAATTTGCCAATATGCGTAAAAACCGGACTTCTTCTGAAACGTTTTATTCGCTCACACGAGCATAGAGGATTCCGCTTCGTCAGCTGCCGTGGATTCTGCGAGCGCGTATGTAGGTGTAAGTAGCCATCAGGTTTACCCATTACACGCACGCGTATATGTACACGTACATACCGTGTGTACGTATACGAGCACGGTGTGCCTGGCAGACTTTGTTACCATATACCATTCGTATATTCCGTATAAATACCGGTCGTCGTCGTATATGCAACACAACTTGTATAATATTTATATCTGGAGTGACCCAACTTAACCCAATCAAACCTGACCCGCGTACAGTAGTTACGCCAACTTCGTATTACCCTCGAGCTATACGACCACGTAGTATTTCCATTCCGCTTAGGTACCGATCCATACCCGCGATACTCCGGATACAATCTGGCGCCAGGTGCATTGAAATCACCAGCCGAACTAACGTGAAAAATGAAGGAAATTTTTTCACTCATTTTTCCCTATCAAGTTACGCGGCCGATGGTCGCAAAACTGGACTCAGGTGGTCGAAAATATCGTTCGTTCGCCGTTGGTGTGTACACGTATAAGAAGGAAGTAGAGTGTGTGCGGGGGGGGGGGGGGGGGCCCGACCCGCGAATAGAACGATACAAACGAAAATGAGAAATATCGTGGCGAAGGCGTGATTTGACGCGTGTCCATTTACGTGTACATTACCTATCTACGTATCCGCCGCATGGGTGGTCATCGTATTACACGAATTGCTGGAGACGCGCTCGAGTAGAAATTCCCTTCGTACGTACGTATAAGAAGCTTATGAGATAATTATTGTTCGTCGGTCTATCCGCCGTTGCAGTTGAGCTCGGGCTCGCGCTCCCGCTTTCGCCGAGAGTCGTCGGTGCCGCCGACGTAGCGCCGGCCGGCCTGTGGTATACAACCGCGGCCGTGCATCTCGTACGCGGGCATATAATTGTTTCAACGTTTTAATAACTGCCCTCGCCTACGTACGGTGATTCGCGTTGGTCGTCGCGGTGTTGTTCCGCTCGGCGAGGGAACGCCGTGGATCGTAGAGAGAGAGAGAGAGAGAGAGAGGGAAGATCGCAAGTCCCGCGGCGGCGAAAGGGAGACGGACGAGTCGATGCACGCGAGAGTTCGCTTCGAGCGGAGAACACCGAGCCGGTCGGTCTCCCGGCTCCCTCGTAGAGAAATATCGCAAAAGGCGAGGCGCGCGTAACAAACACGAACATAAAATAGAAGAGATGGCCGCGCACACCTATGCCGACGGCGAGGGTTGACACCGAACTAAGATATCGCTCTTAATTATTTTATGACGACTTCATCGCACGCTAGCGCGCCGCCCGTACCGTAGGTCGCTAAAGTCCCCGCGCAAATGTCGTTAGACTCGAGTTTATTGAAATGCCTCGGTAATTGATCTATTAGCATTCGTTTGCTTTTAAGTATAAACTGCCGCGACGCGCGGTAGCAACGGGGTGTACGTGTAACCTCCACGTGCAACGCACCTTACGGTACGTATATACGTCGGATAAAAATAAGATTACTTCAACTTCGTCCGGTAGTACAAGTTACGTTAATTGCTTTTCACTGTTGGTAATCGTCGATCTAATGGACCTCGACGTATACCCTGTACATAACGCGTTCGTACTTTTCGACTGGGACAACTGCGGGACACACGTCCCTCCCGTCGGGTCGCTCGCGGCCTTCCTTCTTCTTCTTCTTCTTTTTATTTTTTCTCTCGCTTCCTTTCAACGAAAATAGGGCTTTGCCAAACTCTCGTCGTCCCCTCTCTTTCTCTCGGTTATCGAACGAATTTCGCTCGATTATAACATCAGCCGATGATAGCAGCGGTTTGTATGGTTTGCGAGAAAAACATCTTTGCGTCGCGACCGTTATTGTTACGTAGATAGTGATCGGTGTCGGTGGCCACGTATTATTTTGTACGGTATTTACGGTAAAAATCGCGTACGTGCGGTATACGTTTACCTTGCCGCAGTTTTCGCGATGCATCAGCTACAGTGCGGCGCGAGGCAGGGATCAGAATAGCACGGCGATACACGTCGACAGCGTGCATGAATCATGTAACAAGTTTAATTTATAGCACGAATATAAAACACGCTTTGTGCGAGCGGGTAACCACAGTAAGCACTGTCCAGCTGTTGTTGCTTGCTTTTAGCTAAATAATACAATTATACAACGCACGATACGAGCGCGACGGCAGGACGAACGAATCGACGCCGACGGAGAATCGTAACGGTGGAATATTTTCTTTCATCGATTTGCCGCGCGTAATTTTATCGTCGTCCCTCCATGAATCATGCATGAATATATTCACCTGTCGATTATCTTCGAACGACCATCTCTCTTATCTGTTTTGGATCCGTATGGAGGTAAACAAGGATTTGATCGTCTTCCGTTCCGTGCGAACGATTTCCCTAATCCGATCCGTCGATCGGAGAGATTTGTATCGTTATAAAGAGCAAAAATTCAGCCCGGTCAAAGGACCCTCCTTTGCTACGTCAACGAAAATACTTCACGTTAGATCGGTTAATAAAATCGCACGATGTTCGACCTCCTCTGACTCCGGTATCGATTCAAACAGTCGGACGTGCACCTCGTGTTTTGCTAACAATAAGTAGAGACGTATAATTGCTTCGCCGTACGCGCCAATAGCTATATAGCTAAAGGTCCGGATGGTTTTCCTCGACTCTACGTCGTATTCAACGAACGCTCGAGAAATTGTTGTAAATTCAATTTATCGAAAATAATCGATCGAAGAAACTAAAAGGATAGAAAGTTACACCGGTCGACGAAAGCAGCGATATTAATCTCATGCCTCCGCAAGGTCGTTACTTTTCTCCTGCCCATTTTCCGAGTAAACATTACGACCGCGAAGCACACGAGGTTCGGAAATAACGAAAAAAAGAGATCGTCGACTCGTCGGGCTGTCCCTTAAATTTCACGAGCCAATTAATAGCGATCATTAAAACTCCTCTTATTCTTTTTTTTCCAGGAGGAGAGCGAGCTCTCGAGCAAGCGGTGGGCCAGTGCGCCCCGCCGACCAGCCAGCCCCTACATCCTGGGGGCCCCCACGTCCAGGGAGGTGAGTACCGACGACGACGTCGAAAACGAAATATGAAAAAGCGAACGATCGCCGATCGCGGAATCGTCTCGGTCCGTTCGTCGATTTTACGGATTGGATGGGTGAAATTCAGCGAGACGAAAATGTCGGATAAGACGGTCACCGCCGATGGAAACTGGCCGGCGAACGTGACGACCTTAGCCAAATCGTTAGGTATCCCACGTGGTCCCGTCCGCGTCGGTTCGCCAGGTGCGACCGCGCGACGTGTATTTGCGGAACGACGGGGGCGCCCAGTTTCCGCGAGACAGCGACAAAAGCGGAGCGTCGCCGCGACGCATTGGCACGTCTCCTCCAGCGCGCGAGGATAGAGAGAAACCGATTAGCGCGTCGACTCGCGGAAAGACGTCGTAATGGAAAAAGCTGCGCGTCTCGTAGAACAACTTTTATAATATCTCGATCGTTCGTCTCGCGTCCTTGCGGCGAACGTATCGCCGTACGCCGCACAGATCGATCGCCGCGCGTTAACCGAGCGGAATTTCGAAACGGTATCGAAATCCGCGCGGAATCTCGCGGCGCATGTCACCGCTGAGCACGAGAAAACGAAAGAAGAAAAAAATGAAGAAAGAAAAAGTCGCGCGTACGGCCGTAAACTTTGGCGAACGCGGGGTGGCTCGATGATCGTAAAGAAATATAGCGGCGTCAGTTTCTTTCGGATATTTCCTCGAAGCATCGATCCGGTGCGTCCACTTCGTAAACCTCTCTTCTCGCGGTCGTAGAAGGAAGCCGTCGAAGAAATCCAGTCGATAAGGTCCGGCCGGGGGCGAGGGAGAGGAGGAAGGGCGCCTCTGACGCGGCCCGACATGCGCCACGCACATTAGCGCCTCGCTCGCGAGCGCAACCGGAGAACTGTAACACATTGAAATAAGCGAACTCGCCTCTCGCCTCTCGCCTCTCTCCGCAACTTATGTTCACCTCGTTGTATATCGAGCTGCCAAAACTAACGGAGCGGTTCTTTCGGTCACAGGTGTTCTTCCAGAAGGGCCCTCTGCGAGACGTATAATTGATTTTCCGAGACCTTCGACGAACTCGATACACGGAGGAATTTTCGCGGTACACGCGGCGACGATCCGAGTATAAAACGCCATTTAGCCATTCGGATTATCGTCGGAGAGAAGCGAGAAATCCGCGAATGAGCAGCGGCATTGCACCGAGGCTTGTTTTGTATGCATACAAAGTTAGGTACTGCGGACGAGAGTTCCTTCGGCTAACGTAGGACAAGTTAAGGAGCTCTCCGACGCGCGGTGCATTTGTGTTGCCAGTTCCCTCGGTTACCTTTACATTTTTCTTCTCTTTTTCCTCCTCTTTTCTTATTTCTTCGCCGTCTACCCATCTCTCCTTCTCTCTCTCTCTCTCTCTCTGGTCTTTCATTCGTCCCGCATGCTTGAAATAACCTGAACCTGCTTCGAAAGAGACCGCGCCTTTCTGTATTTCTGCATACAAAGCGACATTCCCGCGTCTCTGACGGAGGGATGAGCGAAGGTCGATGGGATACCGTGTTTCTCTCAACGGATACGTCTTCGATGAAACAAGACGACACGAAAAAACTTTCAAACTCTCAAACGCCCAACTTTCATTCACCGTTCGAGCTCGACTGTTCCAACCCCGTCTTAACGAACGCACGTCCGATATATATATGAAAGGAAGAAACGGTCCTAACGGACGCACACCGAACCCGATCGAGAAAAGCGCACTCGTAACACGAATACACCACCAATTAATAGCCCGTACAACCGGCGCACGGAATCGCGCTTCGATATTACAACATCTAATTAGCTGTGGAGAGACCCGGTGATGCGGAGCCGCTCACATTTGCCGGACGGGCTCCGTCGGTGAGCCCCGGGGATTAGCGTCTCTCGCGCCACCGCGAGTCGATCTCTTCGCCGCTCTTTTCTCCCTGTAATGTAGTAGGAGAGGTCCATCTATAACGGCGCAGGAGTTACCCCGCGTTTGTTGCACGTTGGCAACGTGCGTCCGATGCAGAGCCAACGCAAACGTAACGTAACGCGAGCACCGAGCTTCCCACGCCAATTAAACATGACTCATTAACAGCCACCGAGAGAGCACCGGAGCTCACGGGGCAGTCGAGGTAACTCGGGATTGATGCCCACCGGCTTCTCGGGGGCGTCTCCGTACGATATGTTGTACTCTTACAAAGCGCGATCGATCGGAACTAATCACGGCGAATACATATATATATATATATATATGCTTGAAGTATGCTTGAAATAATATGTATATATATATGCGCGCGATCGACATCCGCGTGTATCGGCGCGTGTTTACCGAAAACGATTCGTTGATATTTCAGTCTTTTTGGTAGCGACGTACGTTATCGGCGATTTTTCCAAGAGGAAATTCCTCGATGCTCGATGCGATTCTGACCTTGAGCGAGATTGCGGCGGCGGCGGCGGGCCGCCTCGATAACCGATTGGATATGCTTCGTATCTTGTTCCGTTTCGACCTCTACCACGTATCTCTATATGTATATTCTTTCATTCTTGTTTCGGAAAAAGGACTCGGAACAGGTTGTGGCGCGCGGTTGGTTCATCCGAATTTGGAACGGGTGCGTTTCTATGTATGTATACGTGTATAGAATATATATATATCGTGTACGCGCAGGTGATCATCGCCGAGAGCGGACCTACACCGGTGATCGCGCGTACGCAACCGCGTCACACCGATGTTTCGGTAATATTCGTGATACCGGCGATTCGTCGCGTTCCGATACTCGCCGGCTCCGTGTGACGATCAATTAAAAACGGTGACCCGCTATTTTTTTGTATCGCTACGACCTAACCGTGCGCTTACGTGTCTCGCAATCTTCTCTCAATCCCTATAACAGAAGACTTTCCTTCGCCTTCGAAGCCTTCGCCGCGTTCGTCTTCACTCCAAGTCGTTCGATCCCACAGTGGATGTCCGATAGAGTTACGGTGTTACACGCGTTGGTGTAGACTTTTACCGGTACCGTCGGCTAGACTGGAACAATTCCACCTCCTCCGGTGAAAACGCGTATTAGGAAAGTCAAACGGCAACGGCTACCACCGTGCCAAAGCGGGGAATCCCGCGTACGGGGTTTATACGCGGCCTCTGTATACCTCTACAGATATACCTATGTATACACAATTGTGGACATTGCACCGTGTATACTACCCGCGCGAGTAGGTTTGTTCCGTAAGCAAAGTGGAATTCCAGCTATCGGAAGCAATCGCAAAATCGTCGCGCAATTATTTACCCTGCGTAGTAGGGCTGGCGCGGTTTCCTCTACGCACCACCACCTACTTACTACCTCTCTACCCACTTTGACTGGAACGTTGATACGGCGACGAACTTAGAATCTTCGTGTAGCTAACGGATTCGTACAGATATATATATGTATATACGTATACGTGCGGCACAACCGTCTCCGCGGCTGTGCGTAATGCACCTCGTGGACGCGCGGGTTTGTGACCAACACACCGAAATACTGTTCACTTATAGTACCGGCGTTGTACGGACTACACATTGTTACGGGTATAAACTTTGCCGTACGTACATCCCGTTATGTGCTTTGCACGGCTAATATCGCTCGACGGTGGAGAGATATCGAGAGCTGACAATATGAAGCGCAACGCGGGGACGGACGGACGGACGGACGAATCTTTTGGGAGTGCCTGGGAAAAATTTCGATTTGAATCGTACGCGTGTTCGATGTGTTCATGACGATTGGCGTGCGCCAATTCCCATTTGGACGGTGCCGCGTACCTACCACCCAGCGTGGATTGGTCTAAATTTCAACAACGCGGACTCGTCGCGTCGTTGCGTCGTTTCAATCTACCGGAGAACAATCAAAGTCGTTAGTACGATATACTGCGTCTGTTAATTAGAGACCGCATACGAGTCCAATTGGGTCGGTCCGACGATACGTTCGCAGCTCGTCTAATTTATCCGGCTTGTAAAGTAAACGCGACGTTGTATACTCGGGGCTCCGTGTAACATCGGGATTGAACCAGCCGAGGGCGAGTCTGAACGCGAAGAACGTAGATCGGCAGAACTGTCTCGATCCGGATGAAAAAAAAAAAAAAAAGCTCGTTATTTGTACCGGCGCGCCGCGGCGGTGATCGCGGTGCCGTGAAATTCAACGCAAATTGTTCCAAAAAATGTTCGCTCATCCGACGACAGATGAGACGCGATTCTCCTCTTCGGTTTCCGAAGAATAAATCGGGAGAACGAGATTCACTTTTGCGAAGGACAAAACGCTGAGCGGATCCGTCGTGGGGTTTGGGTGTAGTGATGTTTTTCAACGCTATAGACGAAGTCGGTCGTCGGTCGGGTATATCGAGCGTCTGGCCACTCCCGGATTTGCGGAGGTGTCGTCACCGTCCGCACCGAACGTCCCCTGACTCCTCTCCGAATTGCGTAACCGCTAGTAGAGAACCACGAGCTACACACCGACTGCGCGGCGCAGCGTAGTATAAAGCGTAGCGCACGTTACAGTACGACGCTGTGTATACGGTGTTACGGTACGGGGTACAGTACCGAGCACCACACCTTCGTCACGGACAACATCGCGGCGTTCTACATCGCCGCATCGCGCCCATCTGTTCCACCGGTTGAGAGAGACTGTTCCATCTGTGCCGGTCATCCTGGCCTTTGTCTCCTGCGTGGGCGTCAGAAATCTATTGTTACCGTGGAACGATGCTATAAAGTTGACGCAGATACGGATCGAAAATGCGGCTTGTGGTATAACCGTACGTACGCGCACACACAACGATAATCGAACAAGTTTCTGATCGAGCGGCACGTTGCTTGGGGTTAAAAAAAACAAAATAAAAAAACAAAAAAAACAAAAAAACAAAAAAAAAACAAAAAATAACAGAAACGGAGGACGAGAAAAAAAGCAAACGCGCGCCGGCGATCGTGATCGCTGGATTCTTTCGAGAGGAGTCAATAGCTCGACTCGACTCCTCCGCTAATTTCGAGTCTCGTTACTCGCCGTTTCAAATTGCCGAAAATTAGGATTCTCGTCCGGAGTTTGCCAACTGAATTTGAGTTGATTCCCGTGTCGCGCGACACGTCGCCATTCGCACCTTATTCATTTCTTACCGAGCGGAGAGTGACTCGCTCGATGAGGTCGGCACAGGTAGGTGAAACGTTCGGCTATCAAAGGTCGACGACCCAGAGGTGTATCGTCCGGGGCGATACGTTCGTATGTTGCGAACATCACCAAAGCCACGAACGCGGCTTAGACCGGAGGGATCGCGAGTCCTAGTTGAGACTCCTGCGTTTTAATATACCGTATGCATATATTGAAACGAGGCGCGTCTTCAATTGTTTCTCGGAGTCGCGCGCACTTTGCTGCCCGGCATTCCTTGCCGTTTCACACGCGGCCCACGGTACCCCCGAGCCGCCCGGCCGTTCGCCGATCCCTCTATGGAACTCGGATAACAATGAACGCTTTCCGCAATGCCGACTGCGGTGCGCCGCTAAACTTGGACGGTGTATTCTAATTAATATGATAATTACGCGTACCTTTGCGCTTTTCATTACGTTTCGGTATCTCCGCAAGCGTGTATACAGAAACTCGCACGGAAGCTCATGGGAACCCGTACCCCGCCGGAACTTGCTTATATTTTTTCTCCGGTCATCTTTCCGAGCTAATCTACGCTACGCAGATCGGAGATTGCAACGATCGCCGGTATCGCTTTCGAGTTCGCTTATTTTCTCCACCCCGCGGAGCTTTTTCCCACGTAACGTCGTACCGTTTCGCGGCAGAGACGATTTTTCGCGTGGAAAAAAACGCGCGGGGGCGGCGGATCCGCCCGCGACCCGTTGACCCCCCCCCCCCCCCCCCCCCCGATCAATCGGTCGGCTCTGCGGCGACCGAATGTGGCAACGGAACGCTCGCGCATTGCGCGCGGAACGCGGGCACCGACCGTTTAGTAACTGTTTGCGAGCGGAGTCGAGGCGGCTCGGCGAGCGCAACGGGCCGTACCACCGCCCACGCCTTTCAATCTCTTCGTTTTTAATTGCCGGCTGTCCGTGAGCCCGTCGTAATTGTACCAACGACGCCTTTATTATTCCCATGAATCGAATCGCGTCGCATGTCGTCGCCATTGTTCGCCTCAACCACCCAAAGTGTCGGTACGGTATTCGTTTCGTCCTACCGGGTACAGTTGACCGACCGTCCCGACCTTCGGGTTGCGCGCGGAGAGGGCATAAATTATTTCACTCTTATTTACACCCACGCTCATAAATACGGCCTTTAAGTACGGAACGCGACTGGAGAGGTTCGATGTTTCGGACATCTTGATCAACCCTCAAGGGTACCGCGCCCGTCCTCCTATCCTCGAAGCGAAACTTATCTCGCTATATAGCAGCGATTTCTTATCCCATCGGCATTCCGCATAGCTTCTGCATGTGTGCAGGCGCTCGGTCGGTTTCCTTCTCTTTTATTTCGTTTACAATTCGGTTTTACGATCGGTTTCTTCCGAACACGGTACGATATTCTCGTTAACGAACTATACGCGGCATACGCGTACCGCGAGGATGGAGAATATACTTATTCCGTAATTAAGAAGCGGTTACCCCGACCACGATTCAAAACACGCGTCGTCCTGCACGTAGAGCGCAGCTGCGGTGCTTATGGCGCCGCGACAGTCATCGCATTTCCCACCGAGAAGTTTAATGTCGGTGTCGGACGGAATAACGCGGCAATTCGCCATTTCGAATAGTGTCCAGTCGGTAGTGTCAGCGGAATACCCGTAGCAGCGACTCTCGACTATTTGTTCAGCCTGCGGAGCATATGTCGTCGTTAACGTTGCTCCCGTGCCGATGTTGTTACATGGTCAAGAAGTACCGTATTTTCTATTCCGCCTCGCAACGTACGTACGTACGTACTCGAGGCTGCCCGCTTACCTGCACATCCAGTGCGCACGTTTTGATACTCCTCTCGTCAAAAGCCACTCGCTTGTACATAGAAACTCATATATGTATATATGTATACACAACGGGCATTCCGTGTCAACGCATGTCCGTGTCTCCCAACAGTTCGCGTTCGCCTCTCTCTCTCTCTCCCTCTACTATCCGGAAATTTAATTCGCTGTCGTCATATTACTATAAGCCGGAGAAACGAACGGATATACCGGACAAGACAAACGATCAAATCTAGCGTTTACACGTCTAACACCGCGTCGGCTGAACCGACTCAAAGCCCACCGCTGCGTGAGGCTACATCGACCTCACGGGTGGCATCCGGACATCTGACTCGTGTGAATCGGAATATATTTCCGCGCTCTGTCGTCGTGGATCGTTATTGGCGGCGATAAATCGAGGGGCGAACGACGACTTTGTATTTCGCAGGTCGCGACGAGGTGCCGCGTTCGTTGCGGGGTTTTCGTCATTATACCTATCCCAATTTTTCCGTGAAATTTTCCAACGGCCAAGTTTCAAGTGCGTAACTTGTTCATAACTTCGTTATTTTAAGAATTTTCTGACGGATAACACTTCCGGCGGATACGAGTCTCGCCGTTCCAAGTATTAAGCACCGGGGTACGGCGAAACTGGGCATATTCCGGTCGTCTGGTTTTTTACGTTTTGACGTTCGAACGTCACTTTTTATCCGCGATCTCCGCTCGACGTTCCTCGGAATTCCATTGAACACGCGCTGGAGTATCGGCGAGCATCACCGACAGCCCGCGGGCGATACCGAACTCGCGGATTTTTATCTCGTCTCTTTTTTTTTTTTTTCTCTCTCTCGCCCGCAAGGAACGCTCTGATTTCATTTTTTTTTTTACCCTCGCCTCGTTCGACGGACGGACGTCCGACGGCTCGATCTCCTATTCGGGGTCGATTCCGTTCTGGTTTCCGTCTTCTCCGAGCGATCAACATCCCGTCCGGTCGGACTAATCGTCGTGTTTGCTGATCCGAGATAGCGCGAAACGTGCCCGACGTTAAGGTACTGACCGATTCCGTGTATCATATTTCAGTCGGAATATAACCGACAATACTTTAACCGGGCGCGACCGACCGACCGACCGACCGACCGACCGCTCCAGGACCTTCGAAGCTATCGCAGCCGGGCCGGATCTCACCAGACGTCTGGCTGTCAATCACCCAATTTAGAATTTACCGGACTCCTCCCGTGAGGTTTCCTGTGTAATTGTAGGCTCGCTTACCACAGAGGAGGGTCAAAATTTACCGTAAATAAATTCATGGCCCCACGTATCCCGGCATAGGTAAGTTTTATTGAATGATAACGTTTAATGATAGGTGTATAATACGTCGGTAGACGTACGTTTGACCGATCGATCGATCGACCGATTTTCATTCCACAATTATACAGCGGTGTACGTACGCGCGTTTATACGTAAATCGGGGATATTCGTTGAAAAAATTACGAGCGCTGCTGCTCGGAACGGATAAGGTAAATTCCGATCGACGTCGATGTCCCGTGTGGTCCTCGCGGTGATCGACGATACTCGATCGTTTCATTAGTATGTCGCCTTGGTTATTTCGCCACCATGGTAAGAAAAGTGATAAATTTCACGTTTATTCGATAGAGAAGATCTCGCTCGTCAGTCGGCGTGTTTCATGTAAAATCTGGCGACCGGCGTATCCACGTCAAAAGTTAAATCGATCAAGTTTTTTTCGCTCACCGTTCCGCGGGTTTCTTACGATTCGTCTCTCGCACAGCGCGCGGTGTAAAAAGGAAGTACGTAAAAAGAAAGAACTCTCCACGCGTCATAGATCTTTATACACTCGTCAAATAGATTACCAACCATCACTTACGGTATTTGCGCCATTTCGTGTCAGCTGTTACACTTTTTGTTGCTCGATTTTCTTGCACGATCTCATCGATTGCCGTGCAATTTTGCAAGCTGTTATCCGCCGCCTGATCGACGGGACCTCCCAAATCGTGAAAATTCGACTGATTCCGAAATGAATGATGGATTATCGTCATTGTCATTTTCGTTTCATACGGTTGTTATTATCGTTACTATTACTATCGCTATATCTTTCGCACAGCGTGTGGTCTGGATAAATTATAGTTCAACCTTTTTCCCGATCGTTCGATAAAATTAACGAAGAAGAAGTTTCCATATATATATATATATATTAAGATCATTGCAACTCGCGGAGAAAGTTGGATAAATTCTTGCATTCTACGTCGTGTGTGGATTAGAATATAACTTGATAATCCTCGGTTATATATGTATACGAGTGCGCGGAGTGCGTCTTTTTCGCATACATATATATATATATATATATATATATATATATATATATATATATATATATATATTATATACATATTTCTGTTTCCTTCGTCATTATTGGCATTATTTTATGGGTTTTATATCGCTCGTGTCGCTGTGTGTACAGGCGAGGGGATTATATCGGTAAGCTGTGATCCTTACAGACGTGGATATCTATTGGGTTTAGTAGTTGCTGTTTTAATTGAATCGTGGCATGGCATGCGATATCGCAAGGAATCTAATCGATGGTGGTAATGACCCGTCGTCTCTGGTCGACCACCACGACGCCACGTGAGATATCGATCCCATGCGGAACGGGCGGGCGGAGGGGAGGAGAGGAGAGGAGAGGGTCGTCCACCGATCGATTCAACGTTGGTTTTCGCCTGAATAAACAAAATTCCTCTGCGCTTGTGAATTCAGTTTATTAGTTCTCTCGTCTACCGATTTACCGCCAAGTTCTTCTCCGTAACCCCCGTCGCGATAATTTCTCGAAAATCATCAGCCTAGGTGATTTGATTTGATTTAATTTTTTTTTTTTTTTTTTTCACTCTTCTTTTCTATCGTCCGACGTACGGTCGTTGGAGCGAATTCGCAAAAATGCATCGTTGACGAGGTTCGCGGACGTTAACGATTTTACGCAATATATGTATATATATATACCGGTGTGGAGTGGAGCGTATATCGAAGCGGCGGGGTGGTGATAACCCCCGGGGCAATAATTAAAGAGCGATTCGGATCGTCGATAAAAAATCGTTACGATAAATCTGTAGGCGCACCTCCGAGTTGAATATAATTAAGACCGTGATCGTTGCAGCTAATTAAACTGAATTCGATTCCAGTTTATTCGATAATTATCCGTGCTTCTGTCTCGGACGGATCAACCCGGAATCTCGGTAATCCAATCTTCGATCTTTGACATATACGAGCCTCTCTCTCCCTCTCTCCCTCCCTCTCTATCTGTTGAGCGATTAATTAAATTCAGCTGATGCAGAATCGGTAAAAATCACATTTCTAATAGCAAACGCACACGCAGGTACGCGCTTGCTTCCGCGTCTATCGGTCAGACCGTTCGAGGAAAGTATGGTATGTAGGGAGCGCGAAAGGACTTTACTCGCTAACTCAACCATAGATTACTACTTCGTGCGACAATGACCTCTGGTGCGCGCGAGCGCGCGTTTGTCGGAGGATCGGTACGTACAAACGCGACGCGCACATACACGCGTCCGTAGGGACAAACCTGAGGGAACACAACCGCCTCACCTGCGGCGGTGCGCTTATGTTCCAGAGGAGAGTTTGCCGCGGTGCAGGAGGAGGCGGCGGCGGCGGCGGCGGCGGCGGCAAACGCGGCAAACGCTTGAAGTTGGTGTCGGTAGTTGATAGGTATAAAAGTCCGCGCTGCCGGTTCTCTAGTTCCACGGAAGCGGTGCAAGTCATGTTAGTAGCGGTGAGTCGTTGGCGGCTCCCTACCGGTCGATTCTACAACGTAATATCATTATCATTCACCGAGTGAACCTTACAAGGTTAATCAATTATTATTGCTCGGGAGTCCCGGGTTACCCCCGTATCCTTATGGTCCGCAACGCCGCCGGTGCTGCGGCAGCCTCCGCACCGGAATGAATACGCTTCGAAGTTTAGAAACGATCGGCAGAAGGGATCGTCGAGTGATCGAGGTCGGTGTAGCGGCGAGCGACGCCGAGGTCCGATAATCGAAGCATAGATATATTGAAGCCTCTGGCCGTGCGTAATTTGACGGGAAATATGTTCGAGCGCGCTGACCGACAATGAGATGAGTCCGCGACGTCGTCGAGTTAGCCGCGGAGCGGAGCTAGACCGCGCTTATTATTTCCATAGGTATTACACCCCTCGCGATCCGCGCATTCGCGTTCGGCGAATTCAGAGATATATGGAAAAACGTGGTGCGCGCCTCCGCGATTAGATTTTGTAGCGGTTACAAGAAATTTGCCAAAGCAATTTTCAGACTCGGTTACATTATCGTAAGCCGGGTGATCAACCGCCGCGTATACCGGCACCGCCTCTACGAGGGGCAAGTTTCCCTTAGCGGGTACACTGAAGCTACACCGACAGCGAAAAACAGTCGGACTCACCGTTTTAATCGTCTCTTCTCAGATATACCTCGGTCAACACGGCGCCATTTCTATATTCGGTCTTTAGCGTTCGATGGGCTTTGAGGGAAAAACTGTTGTTACCGGTAAGTGAGCCTGTTAGCTTCTAAGAGAGGATACACTTTTTCTTCCCTCTCTTTTTGTTACCTACGCTTTTTTCCCCCTTCGTTATAAACCTCCGACATTCGTACGTCACGGTTACGTCCGCGGCGAACCGCGGAGAAGACGGTGCATATATTCGACGGGTGAGCCGCGGCGCCTTGGAACATCTGAGGGAAAATCGCCGCTGACGTGAGAACAGCGGTTATCGAACACCATCCCTCCCTTTAACCGATGAACTAGCGATCGTCGGAATACCCGCTACGCTCTTTTTTCGATCCACCCGAAGAATGATAGAGGAAAGTCCGATCCGCGACTGTTTTTAGAACGCCGGTATGAGAGAAGAGCCGCTACGTAATGCGCAACCGAGTCGATTTTACCGGTCGTACGGGAGAAGACGATGTAAGAGATGTTCAGGGTATAAGGTCGCTAACGACTCGCGGCGCGAGAATGATTAGCTCGGTAGTATAGCCGCGTTATTAGAGTCGATTTGTCGCGGATTGCTTCGTCGCTTGTTGTCGTGTCCGCGAATATGGCGTCGTCCGCCGGTGTCGCTAGTTTCATAAATCAAGAAAACCGTCGATATACCTCGTTGCGCGTGATAAAAATTGGACGGCGTTCGATTAAATATCGCCGACCGCGGTTGACGTTCGAATTTGTTTCGCGTCGATCGGTCGCCACGTACCACCGCCCGCGGAGTGAAGAAAAATTGAAAGTTTTTAAAAGAATTTTAATATCGCGCACATTCGTCGGTACACGGGCGTTGCGCACACCTCGGTACCTCGCGGTGCGGCCAACGCGTATCCATCAGTTCCGTCGGTCTTCCATCACCGCGAAAGAAGAGTAGGTATATTATACCACACGATAGATTTTCAATACAAAGTGATTTATAGACGTAATGCGATTTCGTTGCGTGCAACGCCGACGGGATGCAGGCTGCCCTCTGCCCGCACCTCGGATGAATATTGTAATTTCTTTACATCCGTATATATATATATATATATATATACACACACCGCGGTGTGTAATACATCACGCGGGATAGGGATTCCATCGCACGTATAACCAACGTGCATTCGTTTTCCCTTCGATTCCTACGGGGCGACGTTGCACCGCATTTGTTTTAATAACGTTTATGTAGGTAGCTGGGATTCGGGAACGCGCTCATCTTCGTCCACGCAGGGCGGCAAGACACGAGTCTAAGGCCAACGCGCTCGTCCGGTAACGTCGTCCATCTTTGTCGCTTTTTAGGGTCGACGAATTTACAACTATTTTTTTCGATTTTCAATCTACAATCATACGTGTCCTCGGGGCGCGTCGCGAGGATAAAAATCATGATCTTGGCGCCGCTAAATTAGTCCGGATAGAATCGATATTGAAAGATGTTTTGACAACGAAATGTCCGTTCGGATCAATAACGATTTAAATCGGTATCGGTTGATCGATAAACGGATAATAATTACGCTTCCTTCGTACCCCTTTAGATCACGTTCACTGTAGTGTACAAACGTACAAGCAATACGGTAGGAGAGGATCGGCGACCCTCGGTCGGTTTAAAATACCCGAAGATATCAAGATTGAAACGTCGGCGGTTAAATTTCATGCAGAGGCCAACTGACATACCGTATATAACATATGAAAAGTTGGAGTCGCTACAAAAATTTGACGTTTTCAAATAAAGTAACGTCAAGATCGCCCCGCACCTCGTACCGATATTGCGACGCTTATAGATACCAATGGAATCGAGACGATTATTTCCGGGAGAATTTATACTCGATTTCAAGTATGCGGTAACCAGGCGAGGGGATGACGATGGTTTATCGTTTTTCCGAACAGTTTCTCCGAAACAACATCTCGCGTCCGAAGTCGGGTCATCGACGTCATCCACCTGTCGATCCAACACGGATAGATAGATATATATATAGGAAACTGGGACAGGTACCTATATTCGTTACTCCGGACGTCCAAAGTACGTGTACACCGATACGCACGGCGGTCTGCACGTACACCGCGTTTCTATACAACGAGAGGCTGCGTTTCTTTGATCGATCGAAAAGATTAGCCGGCTTTATTTGTCAATTTATTCGATATACCGCGACGCGCCTTCGTTCGTCTCTCGCAACGGTGCGCGTTTAATCAATGACATCTTCACGGAGCGAAGAACCAGCCGCGTTTATATACATCTATATCGAACGTGAGGTCTTCGGGATATCATATCGAAGCGCGGACGAGGAAGAGAAAAGGGGAAGCGAAAAATCGCTGGGACTTACGTAATATGAGAGAAATGGCAGCGGAGAGGAGATATGCGTCGCGTGTGTGTGTGTGTGTGTGTGTGTGTGTGTGTGGGTAAAAAGTAGCGAAGGGTGGTTGACGGGGGCGTGTCCGAGGCAAGATTAATCGGTTGCAGCTTAATTCGCGTCGGTTCGAGCGCATAGCACGTCGCCTCGCGTCCCTCCGATTCGCCGTTTTTTCTTTCACCCGGCTGCACGGTGGCCTCGCAGATCTTCGGATGAGATTTGTTGTTTTTTTTTTCTTTTCTTTTCTCTTTTTTTTCTCAACAGAACTTTTGCCCACGCCAGAAGATATCGGCGGAGATTGTGTCACGGCCCCGCTGCGTTTTCGCCAACCCGTATAAGCGTCGAAGGGAAATTGGCCCACGTCGTCGTTCATCAAACTTATACTTATACGTATACACCACTCGGACTTTATACTCTCTCGTCTCGCTCGTACGATCGAGAGAAAATTTTTTCGAAAAATTCCTTTTTCTCTCGTTTACTTATCGACGATCATTTTATACGCGCCCGATCAAAACACATCCGAGCACACCGTTAGCGAGCGATCGACTCTTTTTCCTCCCCTTTTTTTTTTTTTTTTTTCTCCTCTTTACCTTTTATCTCATCGTCGGACAAACGAACTATGCCTGTTTGATTAGGCCATATTTACATGCGAGGAGCTTATCCGGCGATAAAATCGAAGCGGTTTAACGACCGGCATTCAGGTGAATCGATCGCGAACGGTTATCGATTGCAAATAACGTATTCATTGCGCTCAGATTAGGTAAGAATTTTTCGTACGACGTGTACGAAAACAAAAGAAAGAGAGAAAAATAAAAAAAAAACAAAACAAAACGCCAACCGCCAAACGCGTACGAATGCAGGTAGGCTACACATAAGAAGCTTGCGGGGTGCGTTCGCCGCTTTCGCATCGTTTTTCTTTTAAATTTACTCATTTCTTTTATTTTTTTTCCCTTTTCTTCAACGTCCGCTTTTCGAGCGAACGTGGATCCGAACTAAGTGGCCGCCGTACTCCGCGGGCCTTGAATACGTCCGTACATACATATATGCGTTGACCTTGGAACTCTCACGTTTGCGGGCGCGGAGCTCGGAAGCGTGCCTCCGGTTGCCCAAAGAACAAACCCGCAACAACCGAAGATGAACCCGAGCCGCAACTTTTAAAAGGGTCGGCAAAGCTCCTCTGTAACGTCATGTTCAAAAACTGTACATACATTACACGCTGGTGCGGCTATGGAGGATGATGTTGTTTCAGGTTACTTAATTACAGGGAGCTTCGCCCGTTTAGTTCGGGTACATGTTGTGTGTGTATACATATATATATATTCACTATATATTCAATATATATATTCACCTCGCGCGCGTGAGAGCAAAATGAAGAAAGAAAAAAAAAAAAAAAAAAAACAAATAGAAGAAGAAAAAGAAGAAGAAGAATTTTTTGGTATTATCGAGGGGAGAGCCGCTCTCTCTCTCTCTCTCTCTCTCTCTCTCTCTCGTATATATTTATACGATATTAATACCCGTTGAATCGAGTCCCAAAAATGGTACCGCGCTGTGGTGATTTAATACGGTGAATCGAAGACGCGGTGTATAATTATTGGAAAGTTTGCGCATTATAACCGATGCGATATGGTGATGCTTGGGTGTAATTGGTAGACTCGGAACCAGCGCTTTTGCTGCTCCCGCTGCAGGTAGATTTTATTACGCTGTACACACGAGCTACTCCCTCTTCTCGCTTCTGTCGCTGACCTGATCAATTATTACATTATTATACCACGCTAACCCGCCACCCCACTTGGTTTTTTTTCGTTTTTTCTTCTTCTTAACGAAAACAACAAAACTGAGAATAGACGAAAATTGCCTAACTTTCTCCCGTTCGAGTTGTGAGTTTTGGGTAAAATTGGGGTCGATTTTACCCTCGAAATGACTGGATCAATCGATATTACGAAGGGGATACGACGAGCTCGTGAAATTAGCCGATTAGTTGAGCGGATGGTAATATACCGCAGACGAAAGTAATTCTTTCTACCGATCTATAATCGTTGTAAGTCATTGTTAGAATATGATCCCTTCGCCGATGCATTCGTGACTTTCACCGTCGCAAGGTATATACATATATATATATATATATATATATATATACATATATATGTGCACGTGTATAGTAATGCGCGAATTACATGTAACCCGGTAATAATATTTCACTCCGACATTTCGGCCTGACATTTCGATCCACACCCATCGTCGGGCGGCGCGGCGATATTTGAGCGGTGGATCGAAACGATCGTCCGTATTTTTCAGTTCGCCGTTACGAAGATCCGGCGGTGAGAACCGAAATTAATCGTCGATCGAACGACCGCGGATCGTCGATAATCGTGGAACGCGAACGGCGATGTGTAAGCGAACATGTGCATCGTGCCACCGGCGCATCCGCGTTGCCTAATTGTCGATATGCCCTTTACGCTCGTAGCAGTAATCAAATTCGAGCGAAACGATTATCATCTCCGCGGAGCTGCATCGCGATCCGGTCTATTTCCTCCGCCGCTGCCGCTGCCGCTGCACTCTCGTAGCAATTAATTCCCCCGTTTCTATCGGCCACTCACCTCATCTCCTATCCGCTCTATAGGTATGCAGACACACATCCGCATCTACTACATCCGATACATTCGTATGCGCGGGATGTCTCGATAATAAAAACTGATACGTAAAAAGGAATAATTTATCGCTAATACTCGCGGTGGAGTATGTAACGCGTATGATTTGTTACGCCCGTGTTTCTACGCTGTTTGAAACGACGTCTCAATCCATAACGCGGTGCGCCGGGAAGAGGCTGAAATATCGTCGGGGGAAAAAGTGTATCCCAATCCCTGTGCGGTACTGTGAATCGTTTACCACCACGAAACCCAGTCGCCCGCTTACTCTCGTCTTTCGAAATTAATTTTCAACGATATTTAGCTCCTCCGCGAGCGGCGTGCGAGATATTTGTCTCGCGTGATCGTCATTTCGGTCGGTCGGTCGGTCGGTCGGTCGGTCGGTCGGTCGTACGACGGAAACGACGATCCGGTCGGGAGAGATTTTCGATCGTCGATACGCCCTACCGGGATCGGACTCTTCGGGAAGCGGGGCAACGAGGTCACCTTTTTGCTGGATTCAATTTGACGCCACTGTCGACGAGTCGGAATCGAGTCATATATCGAGTTTGGTGGACGAGGCGTCCGCTCGCTCGGGGAAAGCGGGCAAAAGTCGAGCGTATACTATACGCTTCTTTGGTAGGTGAAGTCCCCCGGGTACGTGACGACGTTTGTACTTGTGAACGCGCGTCGCGGAACTTACAAGCCGGCCAAATAAAGACATTCGCCTTACGTACACCGTCATAAACATCTCCGGGAGTGAGTCGTTTTCGGAGAGTGACTTTCGGCTACTCTCCCCGCTGATCCCCCTCGTATCTCCCTTCCGATTCGGGAAACCGACGTCTTCTCTCTACGTACGCACCGCGGACACGCCGTCGACGACGAGTATTCCTCATCCTCCTCATCCTCCTCCTCCTCCTCCTCCTCATCCTCCCCCGAGGCAGAAGAAGAAGAAGAAATTGATATTCCGCAACGTTCGTGCTCCGATTCTTTTTACGCGACGTACAAATTCGCATCGCAGATGTGCTCCCCGCGACGCGCTCCAACCTCCACGTTGAAAACTGAAATTCTCTTATTCGCTTCCTCCGATCGGATCTCGAAGATCCACCGGCCATTTCGATCGGCCGTAAAACGTTGGCGTTACACGAGTCACTATAGATTCGATTCAACGCGTTTCAACTGGGCCACGCGCGAGTCCGGAGGATCGATCAACGATTGGTTCCCGATCGAGCTTCTAATTTTTCAGTGCAACGTCCGCGTCGAGGCCTTCTCTTTCCCGACTCGAGTGATGGAATAATTTGTGAACGGTGCCGATCGATCGATACCCCGGTACGATTCGATCGAACGGCGCGGCTACCGTGAGAGTGCAAATCGGACGGTCGCAACGTGAAATAAAAATGAGTAAAACAGCCGTATATAATGTCTAATGAGCGTTCTCGGTTATAATCCCGGTAATAACTTTGCCTCTGGTGGTCAGCTGTGTACGCGAGTAGGCACAGGAACCCGTCGATAATTCGAAAGAGAACCTTGACTCACATGTACCAATAAACGCACCACCAGAGACCAAGTATTACATATTCGTTATACTTGAGGCTTTTTGAATTCTCCAGGTTTTGTTTTGCTTTGTTTTGTTTTTTGTTTTTTTTTGTTTTGTTTTGTTTTGTTTGTTTTTTGTTTTTTTTGGGATTCATTTCCGTCTATTTTCAACGCTCGTATCCAACCTATGAAGGCAAACGAAGATCTGAAAACGCGCTACCTCCGAGGGTTGTTGGACGCGCTAAGAAGGTGACGGACAAAAAGTGACAAGAAAATGGCGATTCGATTTTCGCTCTCGCCGATATCGATGCATGCCATCAATTTAATCGCACGTGAGAATAAGGGACGATTATAGATACCTCGTACGGCATATAGAACAAGTAATTAATTAACGAATGATTAATGAACCCGCCTCTTCTACATAATACGTTGGTAGCGGACTACTGTGAGAACAAAGTACCATTATACTTATTACCCATATACCAGCAGCTTCTGTAATACAGTTTTTCTTTGTTTTTTTTATTTATTTATTTTTTTCTTTTTTCTCGTAGAAGAGAAAGAGAAAAAAGGAAGACAATGGAGGTATTTTTTTTCATCTGTCTTATATATATGCTTACATTTTTCAATCGCGTACACGTACCACGGAGGTATACGCACGCACGTGTACACGTATAGGTGTATGGAGTAATTGACCAATCGCCGCGTTATTCCAGGTAGTGTAAGGTCGACTATTCTATATATCCTCGTATGCCTGCATGATTTATATAGTTTCACAAGACATTCGCGTCGAGTTCCTTGCGTACATGGCTTTTGTGATCAAAGTTTCTATAATTGCGAACCTCTGAAGAAACGATTAAGGGGTATATACCCGTGCTTATAACGTGGAGATATACGGCAGCGGCGCGGCTGATAGTTTCCGGGAAAAAGGAATACATGTATATGGTCGGAAAAGTACCGAGTGGTACAGCCGGCAGACGGGGATTATCGTTGAGGGTTCGGTAAATCGAACGACTAATTATATATATATATATATATGTTAAAAAAGAAGGCATCTCGCCCGAATAAGACAGGGACAATGGAAACTGATATATATCGTTTCGTCACGTCGACGTACCAACGAGCTGTACGATCTCTTCGAAAATAACCTTACCATTCGAACGGCTAAAAAAAATCGATTCGACAAATTCGCTATTCTGCACGAGACGTAGGAAGTACACGTGTGTGTACATCTATAAATAACCGAGGACCGCGATGGGGATAATTCATTCGTTAACATGCGCACGCTCGTTGAAAGTAAAGTGTGAAGTACATCGAGAGCGAACGAGATCACCGTTTGGATTTACATTTCATTTTGTAAAGGGAGAAAAAAAAAAAAAAATAAAGGAAACGGAAAAAAAAAATAAAACGGTAAACTTTCGAAGAATAAAGCATTCGTTTCCAAATGGCTGAGAAGAAGCGATAGCGTACGATATCATAAAAACTCCTACACATATATATTGTAACGTGGCGTACGATGGTCCCCACCTAGCTCATAAGAAATAGAATTAATTAATATAAAATTAATAAAATTAATTTTATAAAGTAGTAAGGGTGATCATCCGTGAGGGAACATTCACTTGTTTTGCGAAAAGGATGCCCCGAATAAACCATGATGGCTATGGAAAATCAGATATTTAATACATCGGTTCGATTCACAACCGATAGAGGGCCAAAACAAAGTAGGTCACTCGCTAGGGAAGACCTCCCAAGATAAATTAATAACCTGCCCGAATTCTCCATGTCAATTGTGCTCTACCCCACCAAGAGTGGTCAGTCTCTGACTTTCCACTCGATAGTTTTTGATCTACAAGTTGGTTGACCAGCATCGCGGATCGTACCTCGGTCTTTCTGCCTGTCTCGGCTTCCTAACTTGTTTGTAGGGTCGGGTTGACCAGCATCGCGGATTGTACCTCGGTCCTTCTGCCTGTCTCGGCTTCCCATTTGCTTGCTTGCAATTTCTGGATTTTGTCTGTTCCGGCATCGCGGATCGTACCTCGGTCTTTCTGCCTGTCCGGCTTACAACATCCATATTCTAGAGTAGAGTCACACAAATAGAATCTTTAACTTCCAGTTGATAATCGTGATCAAGAGGTTTGATATAAATCCCTCAATCAGTAAAGGGGTATAGCCACAAGTGTGCTCTACCTCACTAAGGGTGGTTAGTCTCCGGCTTTCCATCCAACAGTTTTTGATCTACAAGTTGGTTGACCAGCATCGCGGATCGTACCTCGGTCTTTCTGCCTGTCTCGGCTTCCTAACTTGTCTGTAGGGTCGGGTTGACCAGCATCGCGGATTGTACCTCGGTCCTTCTGCCTGTCTCGGCTTCCCATTTGCTTGTTTACATTTTCTGGATTTTGTCTGTTCCGGCATCGCGGATCGTACCTCGGTCTTTCTGCCTGTCCGGCTTACAACATCCATATTCTTGAATAGAGTCACATAAATAGAGTCTTTAACTTCCAGTTTACAATCGCGATTAAGAGGTTTGATATAAATCCCTCAATTTTATAAGGAGGTATAGTCACAAGTCAGGGTGATCAACAGCATCGCGGACCGAGCTTCGGCCTCTCTGCCTGTCTAGTTCTTCCCCCGCACCTAGATTATTAAATCCTAGGGGATTAATCTAAATATTGTCCAAAGCATTCCCATTCCTGTTAAGAATATTCCTGTTATACTGTTCAAGTTAAATATTGTTCCTTGATAAAATAAAAATATCCTTGTTCAATCCTTTCTTCCTACGTGTCCTTGGTTCATAATTTATTCGGTCCACCCGGGAAGTATTTCCAAACGCCCTGAGATACAGAGTTTCCATTTCTACAAATTTTATTAATCGTTGAAAACGATTTGGCGCCCAACAAAAAATAAAATAGAAAAGTCAGTGCTCTAAACGGCGGAGCGTGGCAATATATATGTATATACACTTGCGTAATACATATGTACGCGATATCGTTCCACCCATTGCGTTTGTAATATTACAGGCGACGTACCCTAGCCGCAAGTTTCACCCAGGACGGAAGCATTTTCTTCTCGTAAATCGTGATACGTTACATTCATAATACGAAATAGCGGAGCAGGTCGCCGACAGAAGCAGTCTTATGATAATCTAGTTTCGTATACGAGGTTTGAACACGTGGTACAGGAACTCGCGAACCAGCTCGGAATCGAACGAAACGGTCGCTCGTCTGGTTATGTTCGAGCATGGAGACCGTAGAGTCTAGACCGACCGCGAACGCCATACGGCACCGCGCAGCGGTCAGCCCCGGTGAAGCCGGACTTCGTGGGAACCAGTAGTGATTAGTCCACGTCAATACCAACACTAGTTATGCAAATTGCGCGAAAGTACTTCGCAGCGCTAAACCGCCTTAACACGGCGAACGCTCGTAAGGCCGCGCGTAACGTGTACCGCGGTAGTACGGTCCGTGCCCGGTATTATCCTACCTTGATAGGGTTGGAGAATCAACGGCAGCGTATATCGAAGCGTGCATGCGCACATACGCGATGCGACCCTGTTGATGGAAAATTAATAGCCACGGATTAGGTGTGTACTTCCTTTGTGAAAACGCCCGTTCGTGACCGTCGGAAATATTTCGGATCTCCGGTGCGCACCAATGTTCCTGGTTCCTGGTGTGATTTGTTTAATTTTTCAAAGGTTCTTCGGATCGTTTCACAAATCACCATATTTTCTACGAAATACGATCCGTTCGAGAAATTTTTCCGCGCAGGTGCGGAGAGCGCGAAGTATAACGGTCGTCGTGGATGCGATATATTGTTGTTGTTGTTGTTGTTGCATTATTTTTTTTTTTTCTTCTGTTTCAATTTCTGAAAGATTGCGTTGTTTGATTTTAGGCGGCGGGTCCCCCTGTGCAGCTGGAACCCGTTGACTTGTCCGTAAAAACGCCCGTGGTGCTGCAGGTGCCGAGATACAGTCCCGCAGCGGTGATAGCTGCCGCTCGTAGAATCCCGACGCCATCCACAACGCCCCCGACGCCCTCGATACCCTCGACGCCTACTCTACCTCTTGCCACATCCACCGGTGAGTACGATCTTACGGTCTTGAATTCAAGTTGCGAGTCAGAGATGAAAAAAAAAAAAAAAAAAAAAACAGAGAGGCGCTCGCAAACATTGATTCGCATCGACGTGGCTCTCTCTTGAAAACCAAACGAAAGCCAAAAAAAAAAGAAGGAAAAGGTGGGAAGCGGAGCTGAAATTTTCAAAATAATACCCAAAACGTGACAGTATGGTACGCGCGTAGGGAATCGGGCGATCCGTGTTCTCGTTTGAATTTTTTTACACCTCGGATTTCACCGTGAAAGACGATCGTACGAAGATAACCTGAATTTCGTGGAGTGGTGCTTGAGTTCAGCCTTTGCGCCCTCGGGGCTCTTTTTATTTTCATTTTTTTCTTCTTTTTCCGTGCATCGATTCTTCTTCTCGATGTGCAGTAACGCGTCGTGGATGTATAAACGGGGAGAAACGTAGGTACGTACGTACGTACGTACGTAGCTCGTATAATATATTTGATAATTTGATAATGGCCGGCGCTGCCTTCGCGTGCGTCGAACTCACCGTTGTGATTCATTCCTCGAAAGATAGTCTCGTCTCTTGACAGAGCCGAGTTCGGCAAAAAAAAAAAATTACACACGCCGGGCGCGAAACGGCGATACCGCAAATTACAGTCCCTGTCAGTTTTGTTTATTCTTTACTTTATTTTTCTTCTCCACTTGTTCGTTCAGCTATCATTTTTTGTATCAAAAAATGTCAAAACACGTGCGTTCGGTTCGCCGATAATCAGGCGAGAAAAAATAGGTTTGAAAATTTTGGAATGTTTAATATATTTGAAACAGCGACGGTCGTTCGTGTCCGTATAAAATTGTAAAACGCACCTTACGGACCTCGGCTGATATTGCCGTCGGATACTCTACCGCTTCATACCAAGAATATCTACCTTGCGGACAGTACGTTTGATATTCACATCCGATTACGTTGCTTCCATCGGTTAATTATGCGAGATTCTTCTTCCCCGCTTTGTCCCCCTCTCTGTTTTTACACATTTTTCTCTCCTCTCTCTTGGAAGTACACGGAAATAGGATATGGATACGCGTGTATGGTTCCGTATAAGAGTACAAGGTATACATATGCGTACCGTATACTTACGTGTACGTTTACACACGCGTGGTAGACGCGTACCGTAAGTAACCGCGAAACCTTCTATTGAAAACTATCGACTCGGAGAGTCCAAGATCCGCCTGCATGTATGTAGGTGTGCCGGATAAAGCAAAAATAACGTTTCCTCTACGGCTGCAGCTGATCGCGGTGACCTCGTGTCAAGACCCGGTCTTAACGGTGCCTTCCTCCACCGACTCCGCTGAAAAGGGAATAGAGGGGTTTAAGATAAAGGTGGAGGGACAGCGCGGGGGAAGTGGAAGGATAGGAGAGGAGTCTCGAACAGAAATATGCTCGGAGATGAAACAAAAAAGAAATAAAAAATAAAAAAAAAACAATAAAAAAGGAAAAGGAAAAGGAAAAGGAAAACTACCATCCTTGATTCGATTAAAGTGCATGATGTCTCGATGCTGGATTCGAACGTGATTACATTCGACGCAAAATGGTCGTTGTCCCTCGAGGATATGAGAGTAACGCTTATAACCATATCGGCCGCGCACTACTTCGCTCACGTCTATGTCCCCGTAATCATTCGGCGCATCTGAAAGCTCTGTGAAAAGTTCGTGCGGAATACCGAACTTGTCCGACAACGCTGAAATCGGCGGGGGTATCAACCTACGTGACGTGATGCATAACGGAAAATGAAACGTCGTGTAGTCGTGAAAATCCGGACTTTCGACCGACGTATTTAGCAGACTCGACCGGTATTGACCGGTATAAGCGAATCGCTTTGTGCGTACGAAGCTCGTACCGAAGTACCGACTCCCGTGGGACTTTTCAAAGTTCCCGTTGAAAAAGAAGACATTACGGTGTATAGCGATACGTCATATCCCCGGGGCCCCCGTCCAGATCCTATCTTTCGTCTCATTATATCCGATAGATTGGATCGGGTGAGCCGGGCCAGCTGACAAATTAGGCGTAATCAGCGGCCCGCAGCTCCGAGATCTGATTCCCAGTTATTAATTATTCCTCGAGTCGATTCGGTGATTCCTGTAACGTAATAAAGTCGCGCAGGGGTCCCGCCGTTTCCTCTTTCCTAGCGTCGAAATTTCTCGATCACCACGGGGCACGAATTTGTTTCATCGGTCGGGAGACGAAAGAAAGCTGATCGTCGAGGGCACGCGCGTATCGCATGTCTAGCGAGAAAAATATCGCGTCCCGTACATCTGGTTCGAGAGGCGTTTGTTCCGTTCTCTTTTTTTTTCGACCGTCGTCCGTTTTCATTTTCTAGTCGATCTCAATTATTATTACGATTCTCTGCTCATCCCGCCTCCGGGCGTTAGCCGTGTAAAGCCCATTAGCGGCACCTCATTACGAAAGTATCTTACATTCGAAGCTTTCGTTTCGTTTCGTTTCTTGCACGGACGTGGCTCTAGCTACGTGTGCGGCTCTACCGTGGATGTGTGTATAAAAGTTATTCACAAGATTCCTCCAATGCGCGCACTCCTAAATTCTTTATATACCCGTTTCTATTCTAACGTCAAACTCCTCTGGCTGCAACCTGTAACGAATGGTTTTAACGTGGGATATACCCGGTTGAATCCAACTTATCTATGCACGACGTCAATTATTTATACGCGCGGATAGCGCCGATGCCTCGGGGGCCTTACGGAGCGCAACGTTAGCGCGCGGGGCCTCGGAACACCGCGAGCTTACGGAACCCGGGAGGAACGCGGGAACGTCGGAAAGGCGAAGGGGAAGGGGGTTGCCCGAGTGCAAACAAATGACGGAAGATACTTGGCGCGGTTCAGATACAAGTAGATAAATATAGTTGCGAAACGACCGTTGCGCGGGGCCACCAGCTACTGGTTTTGAATATTCCCTGTACACATAGAAAGTGTACAAATTATATGATTATATATATTTTACCGTGCTGTACGTACGTTCGCGGAACACCGTCTGAACCACCGCTACGTTCCAATTTATAACCGTGTTTTCAGAGAATCAGACGAAACGGAGTCGCTCGATTCTTTCAATCTCGTTTCGATCTCCTCCCCTCGTTTCGTCCTTTTTTCGCTTCCGTCTCCGACCTCCGATCGCCCGTTTCGCTCGCTATAATCGAACCGATTAGTCGAATAATTGTTGAGAGTAAGGAAGAATTTCAGAAACGGGTTTTTTATTTTTTCTCTTTCTTTCAATTTCGTACGATCATTTAACGGGGTTTCTAGTTCTGATAATTTGAATGAAATACAAATTTGAACGCTCGACATCCGGTACGTTGACATTCGGAGTTTACGGTAAAGGATATATAAAGTATACGCGTCGATCCAGCGTACGCATATACAGCGAGAGAAAATTACTGGACGCCGGTCACCTGCCGTAGGGATTTACTACTTTTGCAAGTCAGTGCAAAAGACGAGGTGACTCGTCGATGTAGTTGTTCTTTGTACGTGTCATTAGATAGCCATCATGCCTTATTTGATGGGATTATACAGCGTCAGGTTTACCCCTCTTGCGAACACCGTGGTTAATTAACAAGTTGACAGCTGACAAATATTGCGCTTTTCTTATTTCCTTTTTCTCTCACTTCGTTCGTTCGTTCGTTTTTTTCCATCTTCTCGTCGTCACTTTTTCCCCGCGCTTATAAACCGACCAGGAAAAATGAATCGGCCGACTAAATCGAAAAAAAAAAAAAATCTTCGAAAACGATTCTCATTCGAATTTCCGTGAATCCGGAGCTTCGAATAAAATCTTACCGCGGGAGCGTGAATTTTCTCGTATTGTACGTGGTATTATACGTTTGTTAGATAAATGTGGCGTGATTGCGCGCCCAATTCAAGCGAGATTATCGCTACCGAACAGTAGCCGGAGAGCACTAATACTTCCAAGGATCACGTTCTCCGTGTTTCGCCGCAACGAAAGATGGCAGCGATAGCGGGTGTATTATAATATTATACACACCGTCGTCATTCGTTTGTTGGGAGTCGGTCAAACTCGGCGCTCCCAGACTTTGATTGTCTCTGATTAATTACTTTTACTACAACCCACACCCGCGTGCGCCGGAAACCATCAAGTAATAATCTTGATAAGATTTGCTCGACTGCCGCACCAGCGACGCTCGCAACCTTTGAATAGGTCGTTCTACAAAAATGCCTCTAAATTATTTACATAGCGTTACCATTTTTCCTTTTTTTTTTTTCTTCTCTTCTCATTTCCCTCTTCCGCATTCCCGCGGTTCGGTCATACTTTTCTCCAACGGTGTAACAATCGGAGGCCTTTAAGTTCGACGGACTTTCCGACTGCAGCGTTTTACAAAAGGCCGATTCGACTGGAGGCGTGTGTACGTCGGAATCCCTACGGCGCCCCATGTTCGTCCTGAGGATAATTAAATTGTGGAATTTCTCATCGTTTTTATCGGCTCCGATCGGAAGCGACGCTTATCAAGGACTAATACGCCCGGCGTAGCCGTACATTACGCGGGGAACAGATGGCGGCGAAAAGACGGGTAGCGACGGGTTCGGTCATATCACGCTTCAAGCATCCGTAGATACGATCTGAGATGGGGAATATAATGTTTCTAAACTACAGATTATAAGACACTGAGTTACTACGGTGGCAAAGGACTCCGACTCTATACATACACTGTAGAGGTATCCATCGCCGCGGCTGACCGCCGCTGACTCGCTCGAACGCGCCGCCGCTCTCCTTAAGCGAGAACCGCGCACCGTCACCGGGCTATCTATCCCCCAGCATCCGATATAGACACGCTTATACCGCAGAGAGCATTGTGGAAGCGAACGCGCTCTCTGCCTCGACTATCTCACAATTAGAGTCCGGATAGTATAAAAGCTTGACGGCCTATGTTATCCCTACGTCGAAGATTAATCAAACCTCCGCGCCGCGACGCGTGTGGTTCACTTAGATTCGCTGGTATTACCGATTTCCTATACAAAATCCGTCCGTCCGTCCGTCCGTCCGTCCGTACGTCCGTCGAGGACGGTATACTTTTCACTCTACTATAGCTGACTTTTCTTCGTAACTTTGGTTTTTTTTTTTTTTCTCTTCACCCCTCTTCACTGTATTATTATTTGTGTAATCACATAGTAATCGATAAAATGAGTTGGCGCGGAATCCACGCGATTAAATAATATTTACAAACGTATAAGGAAAAGAATGATTCGCTCGTTTTTGTTTTTGTTTTTGTTTTTTTTTTTTTGTTTTTTGGTTTCTCATCCGACGTATCGAAAAAATCAAGCGTGACGTGGATTCTTTTTCAATGGAATATCCATCGGGTCGATTAATATCATCTGGGAATACTCGTGTTCTTTATATTATCGCGAATTTCTACCTCTAATAGTTGAGAGGCATGAAGAGTAGTTTTTTCCAGGGAAACGGTATACGTAGAACACGTATCGCGCGGAGAGTTGCGTGTGTGCGTACCGCAGTTGTATAGAATAAACCGAGATTTGACCGAATAGAGTCGCTGTTACCCCGGGGGGCTACCGTTGTACCAGGTGCAGTGTGGCGCATTCGAACATCACGGTAAATATACATATAAATATATCCAGGTGTACCTCAGATGTACCGCGCACGTACCTACGGTTCGGTTACTTATTCCCGGTTATAATCAGTTATTTACCTACGCTGGGGTATAAACCCACGAATAGAGGCGCACGAATAGATGACGCCGATTATATATTACGTGCTTGATTATACCGTTCCTTAGCGCGACGATCGTCCCGAGATCCGTATAATGACCTTCTATTCGCATCGCATAATCAATCAAATATTCAGAAACTGTAAATTAAAAGGGTTACGCGGCGGCGGCGTGAAATCAATCCGCGAGATTCGCACCTCGGTACGATTTCATGCAACCCGTGCGGAAGTTATCGCTCAACCGTACATTATAATCTCAACGTCGAAGGGAAAAATGTTTGATAAGTTTCTTTTCTTTTTTCTCTCAGCTCGGACGACGAGCGTTTTGGAAAACTTGACGACTTGTCGAAAACAATTATAATTTCGTTTGTTCGTTCGTTCGTTTGTTTTATTTATTTATTTTTTTTCTCTCGTACGCCGCACGCTTCGAAATGCAGATTTTCACAACGCGATTAATACGGCTATACTTTTGTATGTACAAGCCGTGTATCCGGTTTGCTGAAAATTTTTTTTCGAAGACGCGCGACGACGCGTCGGTTATAATCGGTCGATCCGGAGTATTTTTCACCGTGAAAAGCACGAGATGTAAATTGCGTGTAATAATAATTTACTCGTTGGCATAATTTGGCCGAGAGGCACCGCTGTAATTCTTTGGATATATTATAATATGTAATTGCCGTATACGCGCATTATATACGCTTATAATACGTTTACATTTGCATCCCGGGTTACAACCGTTTAGCCTTCATTACACACTTTTATTTCGTGCCTCGGCGTCACTTTTCGACGTAGTCTTCTACTAACTGACTACCGTTACATTCGGTAACCGGGCAGCGCCTTCTTTCCTTCGGTTAAATTTATTTTTCGATGCACGATATCGATTTCTTTCTTTTTTTTTTTTTTTTTTTATTCTTCTTCTTTCTTTCCTTTAACGTACAATCATTTCGCGGTAAAATAGATGGATACCTAAATGACGAACGGAAAAAAAAAAGGAAAAATCTTCTCAATCCTGAACATGCAGATTACATTTTTATAATCAGATTGACGGAAATCTTTGAAATTTGTATTTATTTATTTGATTATTTTCTTTATTTTCGAGCAAATCCGCATAAATTCCAGTCGTTTAATTGTTAACGGGGATCCCCCAAAATTAATGTTGAATTACTTAAAATTTGAACCTCTCTATACTGAAAAGGTGATGTAATCGTTTACACGTGTATATATGTATATACGGTTGTGTGTACAGTATGGTATCCGAAATTTTGCATTTTAATGAGCTTTTAGAGAATGTATACAGATATGCAAATATTATACTACCCATATCTCTCGCAGCCGGTTAACGTTATGTGGGCGGATCCGAGCATTCATTTTACCCGTTCAAACCGATGACAGAAAGATAAATAATTAAACTAATTACTTGTACGTTTGCCCCTCGTTAACAATTCGGTTCTTAATTAGTATTCGTTACATTCCTCATACTATACATATTATAGTCGGGGTCCTTCACCGGTGTATACCTTATGCTCCGTAGGTTCGAATAATAACGCGCGAGAGAATAACCTGTAGAGACGTATTACTACTTGGATGTGATGCGAAAGCTTTTTCCGGGGTCAATCGTGAGGTGAATTTTCAATATGGCCGTATCCCCCCTATGCGTATTTACATTATCGTAATGCGTGGGGATCGGTTAACCGCGCTGTAATATTCGTCGGAGTTTTTCATTTACTCATTCGCTTTTCAAAAGCTGAGAGAGAAGAAAAAATAAAGAAGGAAAATAAAATGAAAACGAAAGATCGACGCGATTAACGGGAATACGAGTTATTTTCTCAACGGTGCAATTACAGCCCTGGGAATCTAATTATTTCAGACGCGACAAAAATTAAATTGATTACACCTACCGGTAGATTTTTGGCGGGTGTCAGATTTTTTCTATACCTACCTTTTTTTTTTTTTTTTTCATTTATTTATTTTTTTTTTTATTTCTGTTGTATAAAATAGTGCGTGATTACCGGGCCACCGTCAAACGGACAGTCGTAATAGTTCGCCTCGGGTCGTAATGGGTCTACTTCGTCAGTGTCAAACGTGCTTAATTATCGGCTGGCGTGACGAACATCTAAAAGGTGGGACAACGCGATCACAAAGAGTGAACCCTGTGAACTTCCCCCCCCCCCCTCTCTGTGACTTCGGTTACGAGCATAACGTAAATACCGCGTGCGCTTGTTGTGCGACATTACGCGAGTCTCGACGGTTTTCGGCTGCTTCGTGGTACCATTAGCGCTCCTAATACAAAGACCAGACCCCCGTCGTTACTCTTCGCCGTCACATCACGCCGTGGAAGAAACCAATTCTCGTATCAGTCTACTTCTCCCCCCCCCCCCCCCCCCCTTTTTGATTCATTTTTTGTCTCCCCACCGCCAACGCAGCCGCCATTTCAATTCTGCTTTTGCGTTCCTTTCGATCCTCAAAATCGACGACATCGAATGATGAACATTTTTTTTACCGTTCGTAGTTTTTTGGAAATTCTTTTTTTTTTTTTTTTTTGATTTTCGCGAATCCGACGACCGAGTCGCGTACGTCTTCCGATTTTTCTCCGCGATCGGATGATCGATAGGTACGTACCGGTACCCGCGGGCCCGTTAACGGCAATTAAGTATACTCGCGCTAATCACTCGTGGTCCGAAGGGTGCAGGTTGCCCGTCCGCCCGCCCGCGTACGTGCGCGTCGTACACGTCCTAGCTAAGTGGATGCAACGAGACGTCGAAAGCGTGAGAAGGGCCCCCGCCTTCGTCCCGGGTTTGCGACCCTTTTGAACCACGTTGATGAAAAGGTCATTGGGAATGACGCCCAACCTTGCCGACTGCAGGGGATCTCCGATCGAATTTTGACAAGTCTGACGTTTCACTCGATTAAAGATCGATCTTCTCGATCGTATCTCGATTCGAGGAGTCCCGGCCAACAAACGCACACAACGGCAATAGGTGGCTTCGGTGTGTACGTTGAACAAGCGGAGGTGTGGTATGTACCTGTACTGTACTCGATACCGCCGGGGCACTCGATCCCGCATCTCTCTACTGGCGTGGGAACTCCTATTGACCTTGAACGTTGAAACGTACCTCGACGAACTCGGTAAAGCGAACTCGGTACATCTCAATACACCGCCACCCCTGTACTCGGAATGAAACACGGAAATCAGCGCGATTCAATACGTAAGTATGTATAATGGAACACGCTTCGTAATATCCGCGAAGACGTGTATCGCATCGGACTCGTCAACGCGATCGACGGACCCCCTCCCTTCCTTCGCCGGAGGATCCTCGAACGATCGATTCGAATCGTGATCGCTGCGTACGCGAAACGGTCAACTTTTGCGAACGACCGTTTCAGGGGCAACGTTG
Organism: Athalia rosae; assembly: GCF_917208135.1. Lineage (NCBI taxonomy): Eukaryota > Metazoa > Arthropoda > Insecta > Hymenoptera > Athaliidae > Athalia > Athalia rosae. The sequence goes on along the minus strand of NC_064026.1, from coordinate 19,410,036 downwards.
AAAAGTTCAACGATTTCCTCACCGCGGAAATATCAGCACACTCCGCTCACAGTCCCGTACGGCTAAGTAGTAGGCGTGTGCAACGGTCCCCGCGCGGACGAGGAGTAAGTAAACAAACAAATGTACACACCGCGTATATGTATGTGAATATACACGGGAGGAGGCACACATCCTACCCGTCCGAGCGTATATTTATATATGCGGTCGCTTCCCCTTGCACCGGAGTCATGGTTCTGCGTGTGGTTGTTTCTGCAGGGTTCTCTCCGTGCAGCGGTCCAACATCTAACGCATTCGGAGTACGCTTGCATAATATCAGAACTTATGCAACCTGCCCTTCCCACACTTATCACCGACGACTTCTCCCCCCCCCCCCCTTGCCTCCCTCCTCCCTATTCCCGCTTCCCCCTTTTTCTCGTTCTCGTTTTTTCCCTCCGCCGGTTTCTCCTCTCCTCCTTGGCGCTCGGAGGGCCCTCGAGCGGTGCCCTTGACGGTTCGCCCTCACCTCGGGGTGGGGTGGGGTGGGGTGGGTCGGGACAGGGAGTCAGCGGGGGTCAGCGAGAAGATGCTCCGCGGTCGTGTCGGGCGGGGCTACTCGCTCACGACTTGAACTATCACACGCCCCCTAGCACTAGTACCACCGTCCCGAGACCACGTCGACGGCCACCTTCACGTCCACCTCAAGCTACGGAAATCTAAACACCCGCGCTGCCGCCGCCGCCGCCGCTGCTGCGATTTTTTTCTCACAATACCTTCTCTCCTACACTCTCCTTGGAGATTCATCCGCAATGCTGACGACCGGCACGCGATATCATGTTCGTTATTTCTTACAAAAGATAAGCACATTTTTTTTCCATCGATTCCTCGGAATTTTACGATCGATAAATGACATTTACGTTTTATACGCAATACCTAAGGGGAATTGAGATGCAGGCCAATAAAAGTATAAGAAAATGAAGAGGAGCTGGACGATGGGATCCGTAGGGATGAATTTCCCGTGATCCTGAGCTCTTGGGCACTTGACCCAGTAGCAATGGGGAGCTGCAAGTGGATAAGTGCCACGCCAGAGATAGCTCTCTTCGTTCGAGTCGACCGGCCTATTCCTCGCTGTACGGAATCACCGATCCAAACTCGGAACTGTTCATTTCGCTTTGCTCGGCTATCATTATCTCGGTCGGCTCGTGTAGGAATGCCTCTCCTTTATGCCCGATCTCCGTTCGCCGCGCTATCCGACGGAGGAAGGATTCTCTTTTCCCTGCACCTGTAACCCTCCGCCCGAAAGAGCACCACGATCCCGGTGATTGAACGATTTCTGGGGTCGCGGCGCGGCGTTCCCCGGCGTGTACATGAAACTCCCGATCGATATCTCTCCCCCAACGCTTAGCCGGCGGTACCGGTCGACCGGATTCCGCCCAACGGGGCCAGTACCGGTATTCGCGAACGCCGCTGTTTCGTTTACTCCTCATTGTTGTTTGCCTTCACTCGTCATCCGCGGCTATCGCCGGGTGGGACTGCGCACCGCGAGATCGAAGGGTGAAGATCGTTCGGCGTCAAACGCCCCGATTACGTCGGACGGGCCTTCCCCGATCCTATACTCCGAGTAGCCACGCGTTACTTCTGGATCGAGGCGATCCGCCGATCCCTGTCCGTCAGTATCGGTCGTCGGCGGGGCCCGTAAACAAGCCAGAAGGAAATGCCCGTGTTTCTGGGCTGATGTAAAGGCGTGCGTTATATCTGCTGGGAATACGGGCGTCGCGGTTTCGTGAGCCGCTTCGAAATGAAATGAAAAAAAATTACCTCAACGCGGGTCCGCCGCTAATCAGCAGTATTCGTTTATCCATAAGTTACGCGTTAGCCGCAGTAAAAAAGCCTGCGATGTACCGTGAGATATTATCTGGTAAATGTCCCTAGTAAACAAGTATCCATAAAATAACCGGCGTAAGTGCCTCGAGGTAACATTCGGAATGTTCGTACGCGCGGCCGGATAGTCGTTGGCCTCCCGGTGAAGTGAAGACGTAATTGGCAAGAATTTAGGCTGCGTCTCCTCTTGATTCTATTACTCGCGCGAACTCCGATATCGCGGACCGTTTCGCGATTCTTCTCGTATCTCTCGCCCGGCTGTCCGGGTCAGGAGAGTAATTGCCCCCCCCCCTCCCCCCGCCCCCTCCGGTAATAGATTTTCTATAATCACAATTTTCGTATTTATGGACGTCATTACGTGCTTTCCCCATAAATCACCTGTACCACCGCTCGGCTACCGTTCGATAACATATTGAGGTTTCTTTGACCGATTCCGCAATCACGTCGCACGAGATACACGAGGAACTCTTTGCAAGGAATGCGATACCCAAGCGAAATTATCCGCCAACCTCCAGCCTCTCGTAATTACATATTTTATTTTCTCGGTTTTTTTTTTTTTTTTTTCTTCTTCTTCATCCAACATTTTTCCCCTCTTCGTCATTCCGCTACCGAGTCTTGAAATTCTGCGGAACTTCGATCCTCGATTCCTCAAAACTCGTGCTCGAACTCGAACAAAATAAGCGCAACGAATTACGAGTCGCTACTATTCCCGAAGTGGGAGGGGGGTGGGGGTGGGGGGGGGGGGCAAAAGTGGCCGAGGTATTGAGACTCGGCGGTAGTGGGACCGGCGAGGGTGACCCCGTTGGTTAGCCAGCCGGTTTGCATATACATATACATTCGCCTCGTTGTCCATAGATCATGCATCGTGGCACAAGTGCATCGGAACGAGCTTCCCTCTGCCAGCCGTTGCTCCTCCGTTGGTCCTCCGTTGTCTTTGACTCGCTCGTTGGCGTATACATATACATACATGTATATATCTATAACGGCGGAGAGGCGCGGTGGGCTCACGATCCGGCGATAGCTCGTCGTCGTCGTCGTCGAAATTTGCATTCGCGGAATCCTCCGCGTGGGCCGTACCCTCGGACTTTTTTCGAGGACGCTAGCGTGTGTCTCCTTTGCTCCCCCTCGTTCCCGTCCCGACTCGCTTTCGCGCGGAGCCGCCGGCGGTTTCGCTACTACTATACTATCCTCGTGCCGCGACCGTAGCTTAAACCCACCTGACCTCGGAACTTGCCGGACGTTTTCTGCGCCGAGACAGCGGCAGCCCCTCGAGAGTTTCGCAGTGCCGCGCGCGGAGACGCGCTTAATCGTTGCGGCTACCGCGTACTACCGGCGTCCCCTATATCCGGAGCGCATCGCCGCTGTTTCTCTCTCTTCGCGCGGCGCGCAACTACCCCATTGACGCGATTCCCTCGGGATAGCGGAAATCGCGTTATCCTCGGCGCGTTATCCTCTTGGGAATCACGCGCGTTCGTCGGCGTTCATTCGGACGTGGGTTCGGGTTACGCGACACGCGCTCCTCTCTCCGCGGTAACGCGATGGATTTCCACAAAGTTAGCGACGTTGCCTCGAACCGCGGCGGACTCGGCGACGAGTCCGTTCCTTCGTCCGACGGAGAAGTCGGACGGTAGCGTTCCCGCGGGTCAGCGCGGCCGACGCTCCGATAGAAGTCGGTCGATATTATATTGTATCGCTTATAAGGCGATAGGGGAGCGCGAACGGACGTAGTCGTATTACGATTCTCTATGTGCGTTTCTTCTTCTGGTTCGGTAGAGCGGGTAACATCGGACCTATACAACCGAACGGTGTTCACCTTATACGCGCGGCGTCACACCGCGTATATCGTTTCCATGCGTATATCTGTAAGCGAACGCGGCGTATCCATCTTATCTTCATCAAAGATCTCCGGTACCGTCGTTTGGGAAGCGGGCGCGCGCGTCCTGCGATTTTCTCCGGTATGTATCGCGTATTCCGGACGCGCGGTCACAATTGCCCCCGCGCACCGGCGGCTAACTTCGTTTTCTGTATGTATACGTATAATGCGAGCGATTCTCTACGCGCAACACTGTCACGTATAAGCGGGTATACGACTGAAAGTAGCTACCGCGCTCATCCTCGGAGCGATAATGGTTGTATTCAGATTTGCTACGGACTTCCTGTATTGTTGCCGCTTATCCGATAGATCGAAGATTACGCTCGGAGCCGGGGTGTCTTCGCGGATATAGGTTCGAACTAATAGACACCCTCGATCGCGCGATTCTACCACCTCAGGCCCCATTCTCCGTATTTGGTGAATCTGATGCGCGTCCAGGTAAAAGTTTGCAAAACGATTTTTCTGATCGGCGATGTTGTAACCTTCGGTTTTTTTACTCTCTATTTGTAGCGGTAAAATGTTTGTCGCGTCCCGCCGAAATTTCTCGATTGAAAATTTTTTTTTTTTATTTTTCATCGCTTCTTCCGTTCATCCACGGCAGGATGTTCCTTGTTCGAGGTATTTTTTTTTATATTAGTACAATCGTAGATAAGATCTGAGAGATACACGCTTATAATTAAGGTGTAAGAGACATAAACTAATCTCATCGTCTCACGAAAAGTACAACTCTCTCTCCTAATTTTTATCTTGAAATTAATCTTTTCGAAATTTGGTTAATTACACGTGATCGAGTCGACGCGCGACGTTGTCTCATGCTCTCCATCCGGTAGAAATTTGAAGAAAAAAAAAAATAAAATAAAATAAAAAAAATAAGATAGATCGTGAATTTGACTAGCTGTTGATACCAAAAGGACGTAGGTACGACGTGTTCCTCAGAAGTAGTCGAAATTCGAAATACACCGACGAGGTTCGTTCACCTTTTTTTTTTGTTTTTTTTTTTTTTTTCTTCAACACGTCTTTCCGGTTCTCCGGGACCTCGAACTTTCGGCGAAACGCGAACGTCTCGAGAGACTCCGGTTATCACAAGGGGGTCGTTTTCGTCTCGTGCCGATCCGTGAGTGCTCCGGAAGGTTCGCAGTCAATCAAAATGTTTGTGTTTCTCTTTGTCGGCGAATAATCGATATTTATGACTTCATTAACCGCCCGCGGGTGGCGGATGGGGAGGAGGAGGGCGACGAGCGGCGCCCCTGTTTTATTACTTTTTGTTTCCCTCCGCTCCGCTCCTTTACTCCTCAATTTCCTTCTTTTTTTTTTGTTCCTCATGTTTGTTAATCACGGTATATGTATCTTGAGAACTTTTCCTCGAATCGATCGGTGTCCGATCATTTATGCAGCTATATACCTCCGCGGTTATAATTTAAGTAAACGTGAGCACGCGATGAATCGCTCTGAACCGAAGCTTCCTCCTTTTGCGTTTGATCAACGGCAGGAGAAAAAGGCTCAAGTAATGTAATCATATGCGGGCACGAACTCGAGAGAGTATAATAATCCACGTATATATATGTATATACATCCGCTTGTCAGTGTCGGCCACTCGAAACCTCTCAAACAATCTCATATGTATCCACAAATCCTTACGAAATCAATTTTGAACACACTCCCTCGACATCGTTTCCAAATCTTTGGAATACGTCGCCCCGTCTGGTCGTCTTCTTTTTTCGCGACGCAATCCGACGTCGCGACGGTCTTCTCCCCGTTTTACCCCGTGTACAGTTGTCCAGGATTTCTATGAAGTTCTTTCGTTCCTCTCTCTCGTTTTTTCCTCTTTCCATTCGTTAACCTCGTCGGACGCCCGTACAACCGGCAAACCACACCCCGGACCCGAAGAAATTCACGGTGAACATAGGGAGACTCGAGAGAAGCTTGCGGAGGCGGCGGCGTATATCTTTACTATCTTCCCGATGGAACTCATCTTCCAGGAGCGATAGCGTCCGACCCCTCGACACGGTGTACCCTACAAACATATACGTACCTAACCCAACCCGCGCGTAGCGACGATTCGGTTCGTCCCCTTTGCACTTTTCTCCCCTCCGGCCGGTAGTCAGCGTTCGCGGGCTTTTCGTCTCCTCTCCGCGTTCTTAGCAAAATTAATTCGCGTACGCCGCCCATGAGTTTTTTACGCCCCATGCGGAGAGGCGGCTCGTCCTTCCCGACGAATGCTCCGGGTGACCGAGGGCCATTGCCCCGGGTGCCCCGACCCCGCCCGAGGCACAAGGGTCACTCACCTACGTATTCCTTCGTTCCTCTTCGGCGGTCAGCGTCCGCGGTGTGCCGTCGCCGCCGCCCCACGGACAACGGGCTAATTACGTCTGATTACGTAGTCGCTCCGCTGCGCGAGAGACGCGACGATCTTTTGCAGGGACACGTTTATACGTGTGCGGAGGTCGCGCCGGGTATTCTCTTCGGCGGTCCTCCTCCGATGGTCGTAGCCAATTTTACGCCTTTCCTCGAGAAATTGACGAGACCCCGGAGACCCCGGGGTACCGCCCCGCCCCCCTTCCGTCTCCCCGCTATATTCGTCTCTCTCTCCGTTCTTCTCTACCGGTATCTCTGACGCGTTGATATCCCGCGAAACTATCCAATGTATTATAGGTGTATAAACCGCGCCGCGATAGTTTTAATGACGACTAATAATAACGCCCACGCACGTAAATTACGACGTTGCTCGTGTATAGCGTACGTACGTACGTACGTACCTAAGGTTACGAGGCGACGGTCTTTGACGCGCCGGGACTCGTCGGAACGGGAAACGGAACATTTTCATCGGGCGTTGATTCGCCACACGCGCGTTACATACGTACGTACGTATAATACACGTCGCTCGAAGAGTCGTTGGACCGAACGCGTCCCGTCCACGTTTCAAAGAGCGACGTTATACGCACACGTGTAACGCACGTAGTTATCTTGATATTCTCGCGATCGCGCGCTTTCAACGCACACCTCGGATTATACACACACATAAGTGCGTGCGTGTGTGTATATAGGCGTAAACGTTTGCGCGTAATATTTGCATGCGAAGCTCAGCCGTAGATCAGCTTTATTTGCATTACTCGCGGCGGCCGAGCCGTATAACTGAACGCGCGCGCTCCGTAAAGACTACCCTCGCGCCGATAATAATTATTGTCTACGAGTTAGCGCGGTTACGGCGATTCGCGGACTGGATTAGTTTCCCCTTGATTTTCTCTTTTTCGCTTTCCGCTTGTCGCTATACCTCTCTCGTATCTCTCGCGTCGAGACGTTTCGCGCGGGCCCGAATCACGACGCGACGCGACTCTCGTTCACGCCGCGAAACTGCGTATCGTAAATCGCCACGACAATCGTAAGTCAGAAGAACTCCCCGTCTCCGCGGAGAGTTTCCGGCGGTATATACGTATATGTATAGAGTAGCATCGGGACGAAATCTGGTTTCTTATTACGGTAGCAATTCAACGTATTATGAATTACCTTGTTGACCCTCGTCCTGCCCACTTTCGTCCTTACGAGCAACCCGACGACCCCTGTACAGTGTGCGCGCGTAATCATTTTCGGTAAATCGTGTTATACTTACCCAAAAAAAATAAAAAAAATAAAAAAAATATACAAATTCGCCCGACGTCTATTCAACGCACGGCTGTATATATGCGCGAAGGATTCTTAAATTGCGAGATACGTTAGATTTTTCTATTCGTTTCTCTACTCTTTTTTGATCCATACGAATCGATTTCCGAAGAAAAGTAAGAAAAAAAAAGGATGAGTAAAAAAGTGGAAAGTGACGAAGGAGTGTAATAAGATAGATGAATGTGAAAAAAAAAGATTCGTCGGCGCGACGTGACTCTTTGCGAGATTACAGAGAGACAGGCGCGTTGCCAGACGTATAGACGGCGGTAGGAAATTATCGCCGATGCAAATTAATAGTGATATTCAACCGCGCTCGTGATAATCAAATGAATTATGTATCGACCCCGATGACGTTGCGCACTCCGTTGCCCCGTCTCTCCGGCATTACATGAGGTGTGACCTGTAACGACGCGATTCTCCGTTCCGTCCACCGTACGCGTCCTCCGATCGATTCTTTATCCCGCAGCCTCATGGTATCGGGGGGAAAAGCGTCCACTCCGTTCTCGATCGCTCTTGGACTTACACATGTATGTACGCATATAATGTGTGTATATTACTCTCACTCGTAGCCCCGCGAGTCACGCGTGGCTTTTGAGGATATGCCGTTGAATTATACCGGCGGAATAGATGAATAGTTAAAGAGGTTAATTGGCTCGCGCGTTTCTTCTTAAACGTTACGTCTTACTTATATACAAAAACAGAAATCGCGCCTCCCGGCGACCGACCTTTTCGAGGACCCACAGTAGACAACCGCTTTACACGCCGTCGAACCTATCGCCGCATACAGCGCGTTCGCTCGCCGCGCTTATTTATAATAATAAATTGTACCTCCGTATACTATACATGTATACGTTGTTCGAAAATCATTTATCTAGCGATCCGTACGCGGTATACGTATATACGGATTCCGTTCCCGTTCCCGTACCTACCTACCTACCTACCTACCTACCTACCTACCTACCTAACTATCTACCTACCCATGCGGCGATTTCGCGATGCGGCAGGACAAACCACTTCTTCGACTTCCCCTTCCGCTGCGCCTTCTACGCCTTCGCCGTCCGCTTCTTCTTTTTCGATGATCACTTCATTATACCCCGACGGTAATATCTCTGGTATTACCGTTCGCAAAACGATCAAAGGTCACAGACATCCCCCGGGTCAAACGTATCGCCGCCTCCGATGTAAACCCGCGCCGACGACGACGATACTCGTATATCCTCGTCCAGCGTTAGCCACGGCATTTCTTACCGTTGCTTTCTATTCCGCAGGCGTTTGTCCGAAAACTTCCTAACCGGAATCGGCGTAGGACTCATTTATTTTTCTCTGTCGATGAAACTTCACCTTACTCCTGATCCGCGAGCATTCGATTCGAATAAAAAAAATAAGGACTAGGTTAGATCTTCCGATCTTTTTTTTTCTTTTTTTTTTTTTTTCATCCATGTATTTGTTTATAAATCTTTTTTGTTCTATGCGGTAAATTGGTCCGGTCTCCGTTGTACGTTTGCAAATAGAATACGGTAGCGGTCAACGATCCGTTACCGTCGAGAGTGATCATTGTAGTTCGAGTAGCCGTCAACCGAAACGTTTTAATTAAATTTATGGTCCTCAGTTTTTTCTTAATTCTTTTTTTTTTTTTATTCTTCTCTCAAAGTCTAAAAAACTCCCCGGGGGCCGGCGCTGGATCCGGCAGTGGTTTACCATTATTCGACAGTTTTCACTCTCGGGAGGATAATTTTTTGCTCTTTTCTCCGATTCCTTATTCGGCCGACCTTGGCGAACGGACCGGCGATTTTTCGTTCAATTTTAACCTTTATTCCGTTCCAATTCGATCTGTACACATTCGTCCGATGTTGCGATTCGTTCCACCTTTTTTCGACACGTATACCTACGTAGATGAAAGATCATTGGGTCTCCTAATAACGAATCCGTGTACGGCGTATAGAGGAAATCCACCTTATTAACGTATTCCGTGAAGTATATCGGAGCCTGATCTACGCAGCGGCTGTATCATAGGCGCGGTGACGGAACGCGTTACATCCGATTTCACCCGATCGCCGGTAATTCGTCGGTAATTACCGCGAAATCGATCATCGGTACGGGTATTTTGTGACTCAAAAGTGATCATCGTCGCGTACCGTTACATTATATCCGTATACCCGGCGTGTATAGCGTACGCGATGCGAAATAATTCACGTTTCGTTCGAGGGTCCCCCCGCACGTCATCGGATGTTGGATATATGTATGTACTCATCGACGGTGCATCCGCTACCGTATCTCGCGATAAGATGGCAACGAGAATTTCAATGTTTTTCTCCTCCTCGGTCGTACCGCAGGTACGGCGTTCGTCTTTTTCGTCGGGAGTTTTTCATCGGCGTGTCGGCGATAGGGCACAATTCACCGGGTAACTAACGAGCAGCCCTCTAATTGCTCTCGGGTACGGGACAACGGAGACCTGCCTCCGCGGTGCTCCGCTTCTCGGAGATATAATATAGCCGGCCGACAGTAAATATAGATTTTCTTCTCCGATCCCGGCTTCTTCCGTTTCATTTATTCATTTTCTTTTCCTTTCTTTTCTTTTCTTTTCTTTTTTCTCTCTGTCTTCTCCCCTCGGATTATCTTGCTCCTTTTTGCTCGATTCAATCCGCCCGCGGCGTATCCCACTTTTTTCCCCATAAACCGAGCGGGAGGTGGACGCTGTATTATACACCGCGACCGTCGCGACATCTGGGACCCGGGGTATAATAAAATCGGGGCAATTAAAACCCCTCGCTCAGGAGTTAATTACACCGGTATTTCGTTGTTATTTTATAGAGGAGTTCATTTTTTTCACGATAACACACGCGCGGCGCTACCCGACCTTATACCTCGTGCGCGCGACGTCGCAACCCCTACCGAGTTTTGCAAAATTCTCATTTCCCTTCGAAAGAAAAACTGGAGAGAAATATTGCGTTTCGATCTCCTGCGGGATATCTTTTAACCGATGACAATGGATTCTTGACTCGCCGGGGTAAACCCTAGTTTCGTATGATAATCTACGGCGAGGACTTACGTTTCGAAGATCGCTGAAAGATTGCCAGTTTGGAATGAATGGCTCAATGCTACCGTAATAAAATATCGTCAATTTACGTTGCACAGATCCATCCAGATATATATACAATATGTAGTTTAACTTTGGATCGATTTGCTCCGCGACTTTGCTTGCGCGCTCGTTCGGCGTACAGAAGCGACGTCGTGGAATCGTTCTAAAAAAAAAAATAAATAAATAAATTCTATCGAGTTTGACTCTACGATTGCAAAACTGACGGCGACGGTCGTCCAATAAGCGTGCCCCTTATACGCCGGTTCTATAGAATCCGTCGAAGCAGATGGATGAAACTCGAATACCCCCAAAACGGGGTTGCTCGGTGATCGAGAATTGCGAAGAGAGAGAAAAAAAACAAAAAACGAAGAAACAAACCAGAGCTACGTACGCCTAGAATGTTCGAACAGGTGCGCGGGCCATCGGATATCTGGAGCCGGCGTTTTCGGAGCTCAACGCGAAGAGGGCCCCGCGCCCTCGCTCTCCGCGGGAGGAGGATGATGAGCTTTCCTTGTAAGGCAATATAATTCAACGCGTACGGAAAAATTTCAGCGTAAACGCGCGTGGGTACGGGTGGAGAGAAATAACGTGCGCATCCTAAGATCCGTTCGAATCGTCTGGCGCTCCAGCTACCGCAGCAGTTTCGCGAAACGTTGCGTTGCGGCCGTCGATAGATGCTCCGATTCTCCCGATTCCTTGATCCGGCCGATGGCGCACCGTAGATCGTTATCCCGATCTCCTCGCTCGGTCGCGGAACTTGCGCGCTTGATTTGCATTTCGCCTGATTGCTGAGGAAAAATACATCTTATACTCACCGTAAGTGTGCGTGTGTATCTGTATATGCCCGAGATCGAATCATTCTAGAATACGCACGCGTCTTCTGATCCGCTTTATTTCTGGATCCGATTCCTTCTTGTTTTTTAATTTTATATATCTGCTACTCTGCGAGTACATCCGAGTTTGAGAGAAGTCTATCAAGGATTTCTATTATTCCGATTGTGAGTTCGGTTGTTTTTCTGCTTTTACGTTTTCTTCCAAAAATAGATTACAAAAAATACTGTAAGCCTGATTTCGGAATTTTAAATTGCGAGAAGAAAATTCCTCCGACCGATGCAGATGATGATAATAACTGTTTTTTGTTTTGTCTTGTTTCAGGTGAGTTTTCTATCGACTGAAATTCTTCGATCACCGATCACGTGAGTTACGATCTACTCCGAATCATTGATTCACTCATTTTCGTTTGTTTTTTTTTTTTTATCGAAATTGCGACATTATTCGCCCACTCTAAGTCCAATCAACCTTCGAGTGATTATTTATTGGTAAAAGTTAGAAAGAAAATTGTATTACAGGAATAAATAAACGTTCGCGAAAGTGCGGGTCGATGAAGGGCGCGGGGAGAAATCGGTGTAGGGATAGCGTGGTTTACCGATACCGAGTGAATCGGTAGTTTTATCGTACAAAGTTACAGGTGCAGGTGCCCGCAGGTGCCGTTAATTGAATCCATATTCAACTAGGAACTCGACTCGCGTGACACTTCGGCAATCAAGGGAAAGGCGTGAGCGCTTCTTCTGTTTTATTCCCCCTATACGCATACCCGTACCGTATGGTATTTCCCGATACGGACGGTAGGCAACGTCGGTTAACTCCTGATCCTTTCTCTTTTTGAAATTTTGCTAAATTTACACATTACACCTGAATCGAAATATACCATCGCGTTTAACTTACGTACCTATCGATCCGTATTTAGCACACGCCGTTCAAATGACTGTGACGCCGATCCGGCCCGTCAAACTCGCCTCTTGTTGGCTGTCAGAAAGAAGAGAAGTGCGGATGGTTTCTATATTGCGTCACTCGCGTTACTTTTATGTACACGCTTTCAATATCGATTTTTTCCTCTTTTTATTTTTTTCGTTCAAATCGTACACGCGATTCAATTTTATATATGAACATGCCCGAAACCACCTTTATTCGCTTCCCGTCCACTCAGCGAATGCCATAAAATGTGAAACCCGTTTTTACACGATTATTTTTAAACCGAGCTCCGCCCCCCGATGTTTACACATTTCATATCTCGTGCCGTAGTTTCATCTTGTTCTCATCTTTTTTCATTTTCATCTCTACCGAAAGACGTGGTTCGATTACGCGATTCATCGCGCCCCGAAATCGCCCAAATATATTCCGGCCGTAGTCGTTGAACAAATTGCATCAACGCTCGTCTATCAGATCTATGATCTACGACGTATGGAAGTCTATGTATAGCGTTCGTTATGTATGTAAACCTATACGAATCCGTGATGAAAGGTTGGCAGCTACGTATAAAATATCCGTATACTGTATGGTGCAACCCGCGAGTTATTGAATTTAAGGGAAAAAAAAAATGAAGAAATAATAAACGAGGATGAAAAAAAAAAAATTTCTTCGTGCACAAGGTCCATGTGTGTATACAGAAGCGTACTCGAATGCAGATGCAGATGCAGCGTCGGGTATCGTGAAATCCAGTTCGTGTCGATCGAAAGACGATCGTATGCAGGGTACGGCGGCGCTGGCTACAGGTTCGTAGGCACGGTGCTGCGGAGTTTATTCGTTGAAAATCAAGAAGACTCGCGTATAACTTGATGTATGACAAGAATATTCTTATACACACATATAAGCGATATTCCGATGCTGATTCCGCCGTAGCTGCAGCCAGCCAGCCCAGCCAGCCGCCTATTCTACGTCGTGTTTCCCCCCCCCCCCCCCCCCCCCCCCACCCCACCCCACCCCCCGGTATAACCGTGTCTACATAACGCGCGGTGCGTATGTTTCGTGCGTTTTATCTGCGATCTGGATGTGTGGCCGTCCGGGTTATAAGATGCGGTGTACTCCGGCCGGGTTTCGCGTATCTCTCTATACACGCGTAAATATACCTCACCATAACCTATCAACGGATCGTGCGTACAGAAACGTTTTCTACAACTATACCGTAGGTTATAACCGGCATGATAACCTGAGCGGGGCACACCGTACACCTAGCGCTTACAAACGCGATAAATATTACGGTGTGAATGCATGTTAATGAGCGCGGTACACTCGTCGCAAATATATATATATATATATATATATATGTATATATGTATGTATGCGGTATGAATACACACGTTGTACGTACATACTAGGTACGGGGTACATAGCCGCGGATCCCGTACACACGTACAATACGTTTATAACGCCGGTTACTCGCGCACCTTCGCTCTCGAACGCGGTACACTTTGCAGCACGTTCGCGATTAGATTTCTACACGGGAGAAGCAAGTTCAAAGTAAGTGAGATAGAAAATGAATATGAAAAATAAGAATAAAGCTCCCGCGGCGTTTCGCTACGACGTCCCCATCTTCTTTTCCCCTCTATATTCGTTCGTCTCTCGTGCAGCGGTTTCTCAGTCTTTTTTCCTCCTCTCTTTTTATCCCTCACCGATCTTACTATATTTAATCGTTGCCCTTTCCCATTGCTCTTATTGCTCTTGTTCTCTACATTATTTTATTTTATTGTTAGTTAGTTTTCACTCCGACGAGGGACGAACATCAACGGCTGGGGTTGCTCTGGGAAACGCGTGTGTAACTGCGCCGCAAAGCGAATCTCTACATAGGTATAAAGTTGATTGTGCGGGTTACGTTAGTTCACTCCTCGATATAAGTGAAGAAAAAAAAAAATAAGAAAAAAGGAAGAGAGACGGTGGACCGGTCAGCGAGGCAAATCTTATCGGAGATTATATCCTTCTAGTTTCTACACCGCGCTCTCTCTCTGTGTATTTTCCACACGTATAGCCAGCGAACCACGCTTCGGTCTCTCCTCGCCATTTGCGACCGCGTGGATCGCAAAACAATATCAGCTCGTGGGCTTTTAATATGTACGTGTACCGCACGTTCACGTACACTCTCGCAAAGGTACGTCGCGATGCACGTGATCATCTTACCTTATTTCTTGCATTCGCGAGCAGTGCGTTAATTATCGCTCGCAGACTTGATATGTTACTTTACTCCTCGGGTGTTTCTACCGACCGCGGTGTGTCTGTCTTTGACACCACAATACCCCCGTCATCTAATACCCCGTGAAACACACCCTTATGAAGATTATCGCTCATTTATCCGATCCGCTCTACGACCTTTATTTCTTGCTCGAATACGACATAAGTATTGTACGTACTATAATCGTTACTAAAACTTTGTTCCCCCGCCTGTTGTTCGGACTACGAAATTTTCCTTTCTTCCTTTCGACGTCTCGATTCCCCTCTACGAATGAAAAAAGTTTTGTGATTTTCTGAGGAAAAATCGCGGCCCCTGAAACGCCATTTTAGCGCTCTGTGAGGATTTCAAAGAAGATCTGCAAAGAAGATCAAAGAAAATCACACGAGGAGTTGGGGGGGGGGGGGGGGGAGTTGATAACCTACCTGCATCTTTTTATATATTCCTGCGCTGACGCGATGTACAGACTGTGTTAATTACGGAGACATTTCTGCGGGAGTTGTCTTCCTACATTAGAATCCCCTAGGCCCGGAGTACGAAAGCCATAGAGCTACGGTATAGGATGTAAAGATGTGCGGCACAGCGGCAGAAAGTTCATCGTATTTTCTAGCTCTATATATAGCCGTCTTGTGCCATTGCTAATATTATTCAGCGGCTACTAGTTTCTAGGTGCAAATGGTGTACGGTATAGAAATTATAGTCGGACACAATTCTACTGTGTAATCACCACCCTAGGAGTACCTGTCCCAGCTGGTGTAACCTTATAATTACATACGGTATACGTCTCTATTACGTTGCATATATAGACACCGCCTGCTGCTCGATGACGCGATCTTGCACCACCGTCATTTCGTTTCATAAAAGTTTTACTTTTTATTTTATTTTATTTTATTTTGTTTTTCTCTTCTCTCTCTTCTCGTTTTTTGCTTATCTCATTTCTTCTCGGGTGTATTCGTTCGCCTTACTCGCATCCCCTGTACAGCTCGCTCCTCGCACATCTCCGCTCTTCAATTACGCTCGCTCGAGAGCCAGATATAGATATAAGTCGGCGTCGGCGTGTGACGATTGCTAAATTATTTCGCTATACTGTTGTACAATATTTGAAGTAACAAATGGCCCTGACAGACGTTAATTGAATCTTCGTCGCTCATGGTCTAGTTTTAATTGAATTTTGAACGCGTCACGTATATGTATACGTATATACACACCGACGGCGAGAGGATCTGAATTATTACAAATAAGATGGAACGCCGTCAAATAACACCCTCAACTATACGTCTTGAATAACTTCAGCTGTTTCTATTCGGTCGTTTTTATTTTCAATTTCAATCAAACTTCCCAGGAAACACCCGATATATTCATATTCTGTTCTTCTGTTCCATGCAAACGCTACATTACTGAGAATAATTATTTGCGGTGTAATTAGTATCGATAAGTTTGTCATTTTTGTACAATGACCGTATTTTAATGTAGAGTGCAACGTCCTCGAAGTGACATTGATCCAATCCATACATAAACGATCGTTTGGCGATCGAAAAAAAAAAAAAAGAAATAGTTTAATAAATCGATACGAGTACGTGGTAACGTATATAGTATACATAGATCCGCGAAAGAAACTGGGTGGATTAAAACGATTAGGAGAAAAAAATAAAATAAATCAAATGAAATAAAATCGAGAGAAAAAAAAAAAAAAAAACTGAAAAACAAAAACAAAACAGAAAAGAAATAGTGAAATAATTATTTCATGTACACATTATGGGTGGTTTGATTGAATTTTTGACAGCGAATAAATCATCGAGTGTCCGATTCACGAACGAAGGTACATACATACGTAGGTATATATAGTTTTATATACTTGTTGATTTGTACGCGTGTATATAACGATGATTAACTACCGCTTTGGCAATTAGCACGCCCGAACGGAGCGCGTCGTTACAAGATTTTTTTGAATCAATTTTTTGTTTTTTTTTTGTGTTTTTTTTTTTTCTCTCTAAAAATTTTCGCTCCAAACCGGGTAAGACGGAGAAGAATAAAAAATTCATGAAATTAAAGTCTATGCGTTGGTAAATTCATGTAATACGATCGTGCGTGGCACTCCTTATCGGTATATAGCTAGGGTAGCTAGGTGTACATATAAGAGCGTAAGCAGGTAGCGATGGTTAAAGAATCGAAGATTACCTAACAACGTTTCTTGTTAATACCAGGATCTCCCCGGTGATCTACGAGCGATAGTTCAGATCGCAGGTGGGACGATCGTCTCGCGGAGAAGGTCGTTGTATTTAAATAAGAGCACATGCACTTTATATCGACAACCAATTATATGCACGTACATATACCTACGTGGCGTACACCCTTTAGTTTTATTCGAACAATTTATACCCGAACGATCGTCTCCCGCTGCAACTGAATTTATCTCCTTCCTTTTTGACGCTCGGATCTTTAACGATCACCGTAGAGTTTCGACATCGAACGTGCGGAGGATATATACGCGCGGTATACACGCGTGCGTTCGTTCGTCTTCCGATCTTCAATTTACTTATAAAATCTGGTAGGATATAAATTTACCTATAAGGAGATCTGCTTCCGAATAGGACGACGATACGGGTGCGCAGGCACGGTGCGCCGCGTTTACCGCGGGGTGAAAAAAAAAAAAAAGAAGGCATTTGGTTAGATTGGCGCTCCGACGTTGGCCCTCGGTTTTTGTATTCTAATGAGATTGATAGCGAGTGTTAAATTTATCGTATACTCGACTCCGATTATGCCGGTTCAGTATACCTACCTCGAACTGCATAATTCATGCCCGCGCCTCGCTACACTCCGCACAATTGCTAACCGAAAAACAAAAGAGGAGGTGAGAGAATTGCGCGGATAAGTTTAAGGGAACTGGAGAACGTAACTGTCACTTTAAAACCCCCGAGCGCACCCAGAACCTCTTTACTTGGACGATGCTTCGCCGATTCCACTCATAGATCGCCTATTCTAGCGCTAACAGCTGATGTCCTCGCCCGCCGATCTTATCGTTGAAAAGTTTACGATATCTCGGCGAGCGAATGTGCGCTAAAATCGCCGTCGTTGTACGGCTATGACTGCATCGGAACCTGGAAACTGAGCTAACAAAAGCTACGATATCCTCCCGGTGTTACACGGGTGATTTGAGAAGGGTTTTACCTCGAGTTTGTTCACTGAGTTAGGAGGAAGATCCCCTTCATACTCGTTAACTTTTGAGATCAAGCTAGCTGCTTCTTACCACGTGCGAGTGTCCGATGTCGGGTGGTACGTCGTACGTGCAGGAGATTCGATCCTCTAAGAAAGACTGATGTACGGAGGACGCGGTAACGATCGTTATAAGAGTGGTGAAATCCTTATACAACTTTTACCAGCTGAACAAACTTCGTCTTCGCATCTGTGCCCGCGTACACCTATATCCATCCGTTTGGAACCGTGCGCGTCGATGTGTAGGTGAAAGTGAAGCGCGATTATATTCTCGAATCTAGAATTCTAATCTTTCTGTACGAAACATTCTGGCATTCTGAATCGATTACAATTCTTAGTCACGACATCTGATCTCAACTCAGTCAACACTGGAATTTCCGAGAACTTGTATTCTGAATTCGAGGTTTCATTTCGGCATGCTGAATCTGAGAATTCTAGTACCGATTAATCGAGAATAAGCCGATTTTTTTCAAGCATGCCAGCATGATTGGTTGAATCTACGCTGTTAGAACTTTTACTTTTTTTTTTTTAATTTGTGTTTGAAAGAATATACATAGGTGAAAGTGAAGTGCGATTATATTCTTGAATCTAGAATTCTAAGCTTTCTGCGTAACATTCCGGCATTCTAAATCGATAAGAATTCTAAGTCTCGACATTTGATCTGAACTCAGTCAACACAGGAATTTCCGAAAACTTGAACTCTGAAGTCAAGATTTCATTTCAGCATGCTGCATCCGAGAATTGTAGTACCGATTACTCTAGAATAAGCCGATTCTTTTCAAGCATGTTAGCATGCTTGGTTGAATCTATGCGGTTAGAGCGTTTAGTTTTTTGTTAATTTGTTTCTAAAAGAATATGTAGATATAAAATTAAAATAAATAAATAAATAAACGATTCATTACGCACAAAATAAGAATAATTAGTGTGCTAATTGTTTATTGTATTATTATACGTGTGTATCCCTGCGAAAGAAAAAAACCTTGAGAGTTATACGAATACAGAATCAACGCCTCGGTTCATAGTAAGAGTTAATTGCGTAACTATATATACTATATAGGTGTACGTCTACATCTTACACTCGTGGTCCTAATGACCATTCATCATTTGTCAACCGTTAATTTTAGGCCACAGTTTTGCATGTCCAACAAATTAAGACTGGATTTTATTCCTTTTCTTTTTTCATTCTTTTTTTTTTTTTATCTTCAAATTCATGTTTCGTTTTTTTCCTTTTTTTGTTCTTACACCGCCGTGGCCTTGCCGATAACTTTCGTTATGTAATTTCACGCGCTCGATTTCATACGCATACATAAGTATTTCCAGAGAGACAGGTGTTACCGGTACCCTTCGCGTTGTACGAATATAATAGGCACGTTATACAGTCTCGCCAAATCGCTTAATGTGTTACTATAATGCCTGTGCGACTGCAGAATTTAACGCTGGCAATTTTTAATAGCGCGGTCAATTATCCGGCGTAACTTGCCTTCTACAATACGTTCGGCTAAATTTTTTACACGTTATCTAGATCGGATGAAAAAAATTACATCGATTAAAAAATTTTGTCACTCGTCGGAATAAAGTTTGACAAAAAAAAAATAAAATTGAATAAAAAAATTCACAATGACATTTGGCCTGATTTTTTTTTTTTTTTTTTTTTTCAAAAACTTTCACAACATCTCAACGTTCTGAATGTTAACGAATCTGACGAATCACGCGAGTGTAGCATTTCTCTTGATGAATTTCATCAAGTTTTTTCGTTAAATTTTCTCGAAGAGAGAGAGAAAAAAACCAAAAATGGAGGCTTCAGTTGGATGCAGTAATGGTAACAATGATTGAGTTTTAAAGTTAAACGGACCGTCATGATCCATCGATAAAGGAGAAGTGCAGCCCGGCCTCTGTGAAAAGATGAGTTAAAAGTTTTTCGCGTTACCGATATCGCTTCCGGTATGGCTGTGGAAGAGCCTGTAGAGCAGGAGGAACAGAAAGATCGTGACCGCTCTCGTGGCGCATTGCTAGTTCCACATTTTACAACGGATCATTATACACGCGGGTCTCGGTTGAATGGAACAACAAGCGGCGCATAAACGTACTCGGGTCGATACGGAATTAATGCCTGCGAATAATCACCGATACCCTGCACCGTATACAAAGAGCAGCTACTACCCCGTAAAACACAGATATATACGTACACGTGCGTATGCCTATTGCACGTATACCGATCGAGCTTAATTATTGGCCGGGTTGCGATTTCCGAAGCGAGGTATTATGCCCATTCCTATATAATATATCCTGCGCTGATTCAAGATGCTCGTTTCACGGACCCCACCGATCGACCCACCTGGCTATGATTTTATTTTTATTCGTTATTTCATTTTTCATTTCGTTTTTCTGTTTTTCTGTTGTTTTTTTTTTTTTTTCTTCTACTTCGTCTAGTCTTTTCAAGTCCGACAAAAAACCGTGGAAATACGTGTAATTCACTCAGCGTAAGCTATTATATACCTATGAGCGATTCGCCGTGATTTCAAATAGTAAACTTCGTCGGAATTTAACTTTTCTATTTTACGTGCGGTGTGTTACACGTCTATCGTAATTGCGTGCGTTTTCATCTCCCCGTATAATGATTGTTCGTACAATTTCAAATACTTGTATGAATCTGAGAACAATTGCAATGAAAAGTACCGATACTCGATATGATGGGAATAGAGCAAAATAGGTATACGGAAAATAGATGAATTGACATTACTTTATAATTGTCGTTAAATTAATCAGAACAGTAAGCCGCTGATGTCCCATACGATGACTTATTCATGGGCGGGTAATTTCACATCGCAAATTACTCCTCACTCTAAACAAAAATGGCGTCTTTGATGTGCCGATAAACTATCTCAATAATTTGCATAATTTATAACCTATAATTGTACAAGTATATAGGCATAGCGACCGACCGGTGTCAAGAGATGCATTGGCAGGGAATATGTACACGTATAGAAGTTTCGCCTTCGTTTCCTCGTTAATTACACGTAACTTCGTAACAACAATTTTTTTCTCGAGTTTTTTTTCTCATCTTCTTTTCATCAATCTTTGTTTTTTTTTTTTCTTTTCGCGCGCTCTTTCAGACCAGACAGAAATTAGGTTTCGGTAGACGTTACACGAGAATGCCTAGAACTCTTTGTGTTCGCTCCTCCGAATTTCGATCATTCCATTTCTTTACGTTTCGGTTTTTGTTCTAGCTGATACACAGGGGCGAGTACGCGTATAGGTATATGTACACTTTCGTTGGAACGAACGTGAACTGCTTCTGCCCACTCGAATGCTTATGTAAATTTACCGCTGTTCACACGATGGACTAATGTTGTTTCGTTTGAGAATGGGAACCGGAGAAAGGCAGCAGGCACTCGTGACACACACAACGTGTATTAAACTGACGCCTGTGCTCACCGGTTGTACCAACCTTGCATGGACCGTGTCCGCGTCCGTTCGCCTGTCGAAGCTTACTGTACAAATTACCAAAATCTGGCGCCGTATTGAAAACATTAATAATACGGCTGCCCCCAACGAATTATACATGTACAGCGTTCATGTAATCTACGTACATATTCACGCAGCTACGTAATTCATTTGTCTTTGATTTGTCGTAATTTTTGCGAATACACCGATACTTTCTCATTTTACTAGCGCTTGGTAAAAACCGGTAGATACCTTAACATCGACGTAGTGTGACGGTCCCTTACCCTCCTCAACTTATTTGCTAAGTATAATCGTAAATTCTGAAATCACCGCAGTCACGATCGTAAATTTGTAACCACCTACGCGGGGCTGCGTCGGAGCGGACCGTGACGCGAAAGAGACTCGATGGTTGACTGAAAATCTTCGATTTTTTTTTTTTTTTTTTTTTTTTTTTATCCCTTTTTCCATCTTTCCATCTTTGATTCGCCTGTGTGAACGCTTCGGTATAGTACATCGTAGGCACACGTGTATAACTCTTTGCGAACGAAGATTTAGATTTTACAACGTCGCGTTATAACCGCATGAATTTTCAGCGTTTATCTACCTCGCGATTCGCCATACGGTCGGCGCGTATAGTGTCATTGAATTATTTTATTGCAGTTGATGGTTCTTTGCTTTTTTTTTGTTGCTTTTATTCCAAATTCATCGTGAGAACGGTAAGTGAATGATATCCGAACGTAACGTATATTATTACAGGCAAATGACAGCTATAAACAAATGAAAAACATTAGGAAAGGTAATTACTTTTAAAGTATAGGCTTGGCATTTGTAATATCAAGTTCGTTTACGATCGTGGAAGTTTTGAGGTAGGATAATATGTGTGATAGGATCCAATTAAAATGGATCAAGATCGCTATCTCGGATTATTCGTATAAGTTATCATAATTATACGGTGTGATATTTTAGGGGGTATAACCACACGTTATTGATTGTTATTAATTAGAGTTAATTAATATTTCTCACCGTAGTCTTAATCCGTGGCAGAGCCTCGGGTAACCAATATCCGTACACTTGCGAAAATATTACGTGGTTATACTCCTAGCATTATAACGTATAATCTATCGATATTAATTGACATCTGAATCATCGATAAATGATCCAAAAATTAAAAATTCTAACGATTCTATGAATTTAGAAACACGGTGTACAATTTTTAAAAAAGTTATTCCATTTCTTTCGCTCTCACAATCGATCGGTACGGTGTCCCCCGATTTGTTTCAATTACTTTTTTCTTCCAAACTCCGCTAATTGCGCCCGTAAACAGATGAAATGAAGTTGGGGCATGCGTCATTCCATATCGACACGTCGTTGTGGAATTATACTGGGAGAGTCAGCGGAGGTGTCCAAACAGGCGGGGACCGATCGACGTCGCGTCTCGCCTCTGTGGCCATCGAACGGCGAGGGGATCCCCGGAAAAAATATCGGCGCGACTGACCGGCTGTCGTATTCGTTGTCGCGTTCGGGTCGCGTCGTCATTGGTCTCCTCCCATTCGGACACGCATAACGTGAATCGCCCTGTACATCTCGTAGTATCAAGCCGCTCGCTGACAAAATCGGGAAATTAAATTCGCCGTTGTCCACGAATACCTGAGCAACGAATCCGCGCGTTTCGGATATAGTAACGTCATAGTTTTATTTCCACGTTTTTCGAAACCATTTTCGATTGCATCGGAGCGAACTGCATCAGCGGACGTTCTTCGGCACGTGGTATGCAGATGTTCGCGTTTGTTCCGTAAACATTTTACCCGCTAATAAACGTTGTCCTAAGAGTTACCTAGTTAGTTGGATCTTGTAGGAACATCAATCACGCCCCTCATAACTCGAAGAACGATCACAACATAATTCAATGGCTCTCGGAGCGTTTAATCATCGCGAGTATCACGAGCAAGTCTCTTTCTTATCCCGCGGCCGGCGTATGTGCTCACCACGCGCGTCTTCGCGGTCACCCTCGAGCCAGCTACGGAGTACGAGGTACACAAAGAGTCCCACAAGGTAGGGCTTTCTATACTCACCTATAACACACTCGCGCTTACACGCACACACACACACGCGCACACACAGAGACGGACACACGTACGTGCGTACCTAGATGCAGGTCGTCGACGGATAGCTGGAGGACTCCTCTCTCTAATGTATTCTAATGGTATGCCGCCCCGACAATGAGGCACAACTCATCCGCCATATACTCCTACACCTTCGATATACATCGCGTTTATTTAGCCCACACAATGCTATCTAGGTCCGAGTCTCATCTCCTCGTAAAAATATACATATATCTCATAGCCCAACCCGTATCTGGTTAGACCTACCGCGAATCAATCGCCTAACTACACGATTAATTTTTGCTGCTGCAGAAAATCGATGTAACGTTCTAATCGCCGATAGAAAAGAAAAAAAAAAAAAAAATATCAATCGATCGATCAATCACGTAATTCGACGTATCGCACGTGACGTCGTTTTCCCAATAACGTGTGTTTAGCTCTGACTGAATAAAAAGAATCATTATAACAGATGATTGACGATTAATGAGAATTGTTTGTTTTTTTTTTTTTTCTCTTCTCTATTCGATTTGAGTGCGTCGATGCGTTTATCCAGCTGGCGCATCGTGTGTATTGGCGGGGATGAATATAATTCGCTAATATCCATCCGATCGCAAGGTTGTGAGGCACAGGTTGTCGGCGTGGGTGAGCGCGCCTCGCGAGATGCCGCAATCTTACGAGATAGCGCTATTGTTCGTATGTCCCTATCGCAAACGTTGCATACCTGTATAAGTGGGAAGGCTACACGTTGCGCGTATAGAGGCGATAAAATCGATAGATATGAAACATATTCATGGAAGAAGAGAAACGGAATATTGCGAAATGTATAATACATGTTACACACATGTACGAATTGAAAAGTATCCTCGAGAAAATTCGATGTTTTTTTTTTCTCTCACTCAGTTTTGTCGAAGAGGGGCGTGAATATAGGCGATAGGTCGCGATGAAATTCGTTATCGAGTTAACTCTGCTATTTCGAAGAATTAATTGTAATCGTTGCCTTTTTTGTCGTGTTGCGAAGACGAGCGGAATCAGGAGCGACGTGATCGTCGTGTAACACATTCCGCTGTTACTTGGGCTACGCGTATAATACGGGTAATTAGATCGACGAGAGATAAATAAGTGGCGAAAGCTCGCGGTTATAAATTCAGTTACAAATCGATCTCGTACACGCGGTAACTGCAACGTCGACGTCGAGTTATAACACCGAGGTGGAGAGATAACATATATAAACGCGTATTTTTGATGGATCATTTTTTTTTTTTTCTTCATTCCGTGTCTCGGTGTACAACGAATGATAAATTTGGCGGTTAAGCGATCGCCGCGTTACCTGGAGGCTATAAAGTGGCCTAAGAGGGTTTCTTTTTTGTTTTTGTTTGTTTTTTTTTTTTTTTTCGTTTTTTTATTTTTTTGTTGTTCCCACAAGCGAGACGATTCACGATCCTCGATCTATACTTCGACGCCCACAAAGGACGCAGACCCTGCAGCAGCATCAAAGAATAATCTGTAACAATGTGAAACGTTTAAAAGGCTGCTAGGCTGCCTTGCCCTCTTGACAAACTGCCGCGCTGCCTCCCTGTCCCACGGACAAGAAACTAAATACCAAACGGCACACGATGCTTCGTCATCGGTCCACAATAAACTCGATGGTTCGTTTTTTTTCTTTTTTTTTCACCGCTTGTAAATGTTATGAATAGCCTCGTGTAACACGGAGCCTGGTTCCGGATTGCTCGCCGCGGGTGGGAGTCCTCTTCTATTAGCGTCATATCGTGGGACGCTCGGGACCGATACCGAGCCTCGACCCTCGACCGTTTTTCCCCCGATCTTCTTATCCCTCGCTGCAGACGTCAACCACGGAAATAATCATCTTTCATTTGTCTTTCGGTTTTCTTTTGATTACCGTGCACGCGCGATCCTATCGACTGTACCGCGCGAACGAGTATTTTCCTTTCTTTTTTTTATTTTTATCTATTTCGCCACTCGAAATTTGGCACAGGTGCGATTCTTCGATTCTCGAATATATGCACGTGTTTTTTTTGTTTTTTTTGTTTTTTTTTCTTCCACAAATACAGTTTCTTTAATCACCTACACGATAAACAATCTCGTCGATTTTGTGGAATTTCGCTACCGGATCTATAAAACGATATCGACCGGCAGTTATATACCTTCATCGCAACTGAGGATCTCGGATCGGCTTTGGAAGCTACTGTTTCGAAAGATGGAATTTTTATGAATAATTATTTAGGTGTTTTTTTTTTTTTTGGACTCCTTTTTTATTCTCCTTTTGCTTTTTATTGCAGTCGAAATACGTCAGTCGATGGTAATTATTTTGGAATCTATTGAAACGTTGATCAATTCCCCGTTACTGACACGCTTAATTTATAAACTTGATAATGCCAACCTGTCGATAAATAATGCGCCTAATCGCGAATTTTGTACGCGCGTGTGTGTGTGTGTGTGTGTGTGTGTGTGTGTGTGTGTGTGTGTGTGTGTATGACGCGCGTACACTTCAACGTCTGTCAAAAAATTAGCGTGAATTCGAGTTCACCGATCGAAGTCTCTAATCAAATGAGACCCGCTCTAGTCGTCGAATCGATTTCGGGTAATTTAACAAAATTCGCACATTTTCAAACAGCGCGTATAACGTACAAGTTATGATGATCGGTCGCATTCGGCGCAGGGATATAATAAAATTATCCAGTTATAACGATCCCGCTGCACCTTACGATTATCCAATCGAGCGATAATCTCTAAATACGGCCGGTCTTCGTGGCTCCGAAGATGACTTACATAACGTGAACGCTGGTTGCGCTTCTTATATTCAATTTACCTCGTCTAAAAGGCGATGATCTCCACTCGGCTAGCATCCGATGAATTTAACTACGATGAGAAGAGGAGAGACGTCTCGCGACATCGTTTGGGCGGAGTAAAAGTAGGTACTTGATGCGATTTATGACTCGTATTACCGCGACGGTCGTCTATACTCTTTCTAGCGAGGTATACCGGTATAATTACGGCCGCGTGCACATCGAGCACGGTTTATGTCCGAGATGCGCTTCGCCCCCCCCCCCCCCCCCCCCCCCGGAGATCCTTTGACCCTCGCCGGACAAGAGCTGGTAAAAAGGTAGAAACAAAACGAGCGTCGAATCAGCTGATCATTTCTTCGATTTTTTCCATCATCGAATCGACGCCGTTCGACGCTACGAATTTTTTGAAACGCGGCAAAGTGCGCAATTAATTTCACATCCATTTTACGTAAACTCGAAGCGACGCTGATCATTTCGTGACCTTTCTTCGGTTGGTTCATGTGTGGCGGGAGGTGAGGGTAGGTAGGTAGGCAGGTAGGCAGGTAGGTAGGTAGGTATGTGGTATATGAACCAGGAACTAGAAAACGGGCGTCGTTGTCGGTCGTTAGGGATCGCTAGATACGCTTTTTATCGCTCAACCGCACGAGGGATCGCGGTGAAAATTCAGTCCGGCGTTTCGTACCCTCCGCTCCGATTGTCGTGTTCCCCAGTCGCGGTGCACTTGCCCAACGTTCGAGGCAATCCGTGCGAGGATTCGTAGCGTACGGGGTGATGAAAATACGAATGGACTCCGCGCGCAACATTTGCACGTACATACGGAACGGCACGGAGGAGATTACGACGGAGTCTCGCAGCCGCGGAGACGAGAGGAGAGAAAAAGGCGCATCGAACGGCGGCGAGGGAAAAGCGTCGCGCACCTACGCGCGGTGGGGGGGGACCATTCTTTGCCATTTGAGAGTCTCGCGAGGCTTGCGAAGTCGGGTCGAGTTATCGACTCTCCGGTAACCTACATTCTGGCACACTCCGTGCACACTTCGTGCACACTTGGGGCACACGTAGCCCGCGTCACGTACCGCGCGGATCGCGCACGAGCTCAAAATTTACGGCACGCGAACCTCGATAGGCTGCACACGGTGCGCCGCTGCCGCTGCCGCGTCGCCTCGCGTCGCGCTGCGCTCCGTCTGTTCTACGCCGTGTGCTATAGCGGACTCTTCGGGCGCTCCTCTTCTTCGTCGGGTGCATCTCCCGGTGTTGCGCAACGTTCAACCGGAGAGATCTGCACCGGCTGCACCCAGTCGCCCCCATATTCGTACGTATACCGTGTAGAGTATGTGCGCTCGCCTGCCTCTGCCTATAATACGTGTTTCTTTTCGACATCGAATTGAGTTTGCGTCGCGTGTCTTGTATCGGTACTTTCTGATTAATGAGTTCGCTCCGTATGCGCCTCGAAATATCCTTTCTCTACCGATCTCTCGTCCTTTTTCTTCGATTATAACGTCGATTCCAGGGATGTTAGATTTGCCTTTTGGTCGGTTTCTGTTTAGCTCCACACAGCGCCGATGGGAGATTAATTGATATCGAAATGGTGATTAGCGTCTGTAGCGCAGTTACGGTCGTCAAAACCGGAAATAAAGAAGGTCTCTTTAATGCGTAATTACCTGAAAGTCATCTAAAGCTCGTCGGGACAAGGCCGTTACAGGTCTCGCTCGAAGATCTTACCCGCGCCACGTTTAAGTGGTTTTCGTAGCCAAGGGAAATTACCGTGGAATGAGCGGAGACGACGACGACGGCGACGACGAAAAAAAAAAGGGAAGTAAGGAGAAGGGGGGTCGTTACGAGTATCATCTACCGTCGCGTCTCGGACCCTCGCCCGCCCTCGCCCTCTTCTCCTCCTCTCGCTCCAAGTTCTATGTCGTGTACTCGGGAACGCAAATTCTCGCAGCCACGCAGGTGGCATTACCGTATCTCTTTACGTTTCACTTTGAGCTGCGCGTACCTCGCGAACCGCTCCGCGGCAGCTAAGGATCTCGCAATTTGCCGTTAACACGTTCGCGCACACGTTCCCTTATTATTTTCTGAATTATTATCATTATCGTCATCGCGCAAGTTTCTCTTATTTCATTTTTCATACCGCGTTTTCCCCGCCTTGCGTTTTTATCGCCGTTTCAAATTGCGACCGAGTCCCGTTCCGTAAATGGCTCCGCATCCACGAGATGTATGTGTACGCCGATCGGTACGGGTGCCGGGTATTCGTTATCTCTAATCGTACCGGTCGCTCGCTCATCCTCTGGAAACATTCCCCGGAGCACACGCGCCGCTTGACATCCTCCGCGTAACGATCGAGTGCGTGCAATCCGTTCGCGGAGGACCTTCGGGGGCACCGAAGGGCATCGGAGGACCGAACGTCTCCTCGAACGAGGAGAGAGACCCCCTTAGTATTCCCCGAGCGCGTAGCGACTCTTCAACTCGCCCTACCGACTCGCGGAGCGAGCAATATTATGGAAATCCGGCGTACCGCGGAACCAACGTCACGACGGAATAACGATCGACGATCGGACGGTAGACGAACAAGGACTACTCGTATTTGTATCGAAACCGCTTCTGCCGATTGCTACGGCTAATCATTATCAAACGTTCCACTTTATTTTCAGATTCCGACCACGCGATTCTCGATCCACGATATCTATACCTTCCACTCCGTAAGCACAAATCATGCATATATATATATATATATATATACATATACATGGTATGTAAGTAATGTGTACGCACGTACCTCTCCCCTGCACGAATCGAATAGATCATCGTCGTGATATACAAGCGACTCGCCGTACGTACACCGCATAAAAGAAGAAGGAACTTCGAGATCGAGTACATCGAGCACGCGAATTCACGATCACATTTTCTTCAAATCATCAATCGGTAGTACCCGGCGGAATATTTTCAGCTCGTTTCTTACGTCGAGAAGTAGATTAAAATAATCATAATAATAATAATAATAATAATAATAATGATAATAACAATAATAATTCATCATTCGCGGGACAGGGCGTACAAGAGGGTAGTAGTCGGAAAAGGAACAAAATATACGTGTATATAGGTAAATGTATTATATATAAGAATCGGTCGCGAAAAAATTCGCACGAAATTCTATGTAGTCGACTATATATAATGTATACGTGAGTGTATGTGTGCAGAGGTAGAGGACACGCGCATACGTACGTATGTGCATATCCTCTATTTGTCACCCGGGCGCGGTGGTTATCTGAAAGATTTTATCTCGCGTGGGTCGGTGGCTACTTTTATACTTATACTTCATGC
Source organism: Athalia rosae (assembly GCF_917208135.1). Lineage (NCBI taxonomy): Eukaryota > Metazoa > Arthropoda > Insecta > Hymenoptera > Athaliidae > Athalia > Athalia rosae. The sequence goes on along the minus strand of NC_064026.1, from coordinate 19,380,686 downwards.
TCGCTTTTATCGCATCTTCAATCCGCACTTCGCACCAGCTATCGCTTACATACATTTACAATTTTACTCTGATCAATGCTATTCGCGAGATCCCCAATAAAGCGGGATAACGCCGCTTTTGTAGAGGTGTAAAAAATTTTGCCACGTGCCACCACTTTGGTAGGGTAGAGGCGCAGATTTTATCGCGCACCGTCCACACGTGTACGTGACGGATGATTTTCGCGAAAATTTCAAAAACGCCTCCCACGATACTTTTTTATTTCTTTTCTTTTTTTTTTTTTTTTTGGTTTTGTTTCTTTTGACTCGTCTATGGGAAGAGAGATGGCATTATTCTCTTCTCGCGTTGAAAAGCGAGCACTGTTTCGAGAACTGGGAAACAAGGTGGCTTTTTACCAAAGATAATAATCTGACGGGTCGTAAAGCTCACTTGCAAAATGCAGCGTTGTATTAGCCAGAACACGTGAGCGTTAAACCTATAAGCGAAGATCGGGCGGCGAGTCAATTTTTCTCCCAATGTACTCGGTAAATTACAGGTAAATAAGTGCAATTTAAGTTGTTCGACGTAAATTTTGCTTTTACTTCTCTTTCGCCACCCCCTCGATTCGCGCGTTTTGAATCGCACGAGACGCACGCGACGGGTCGTAAAGTCCCAGTTACGAGAACGACGGAAAGATATTGATCTTCCTCAAGATCCTCAATGAAATTTCAACGACGCATCGCCGCGCTGTGGACCGAGAAGAAAAAAAACGAATATCACCGAAAATCGATGCACGGTACGGATAAGTACGTCACCTACATCTTCCTTGGAGAAGTTTACCTATTTGTTTCTTTATATTTTGTTACCGGGTGCGGACCACTTATTTCTAACATCGTCTCGTCGACGTCGGTTGCAAAAAAAAAAAAAAAAGAGAACAGCGATAACAGTATAATGGTGATAAAAATTTCATCTCGCCAATCTTACCTCGTATTTTCAACGACGAATCCCTCTCCGTTTAATAGGTACGTTTTACTCACGCATGACATCGACCGTTTATACGAAATCGTCGAGATCCAGCCACTATCCTTATACACGGCGTTATACACGCGTACGTTCGACCGTTCGGAAATAACGGAATTCATTTTTTTATACCTCCCCTCGAATCGATGACCCTCTTCAAAGATTATCGTCGCGGTTATTCGAGTCCGTTTGGGATACCCATCGATTCCGCGTATAACGTCGACTTTTTCGAAGGGGTCGAACGTCCGCCGGAGCTGTACTTATTATATTCATGCGAAACGCGCGTATTTCTCGGCTGACGTAAGACTCGATGGATTTTCTTATTTCAACGACGACATTTTCCAACCGCTAATCAGCCGCTGAAAACCGAACGTCGAGACGTTCAACGGAGTCGCTTAATTGTTTAAATTTATACGTACGGGAAAATTGGCTCCACCGTGTATACCGCGTGTACCGTACGGACATTTACATATAGGCAGCTATATTGGAATCTTAATATATTCCTGAATGATAACCCTATCCCTGTTCGCGCGCTCACGAGCTTCCGGGAAATTCGAGACGATCCTCGTCATCCGCGGGTGCAGCTTAGGTCGTTAGATCGTGTTATTGCAGATGCGGTAATAACTACCGAATACCGAGCGTCGTATACACGCGCGCACTCCGTAGTATAAACTAGGTGTGTGTGTGTGTGTATGTACAGGTGTGTTGAAATACACGGGTAATGCACACGTGTCGTTGCAGTTCAGTCGCGCTGCGAAATCGGCTCTGGTTAATACAACGTCCGCAAACACGAGTTTCTTGCAACTACAAACTACGAACCTTCCGCGCGGTTTCTTACCCGATGCCACCTACCTTTTAATGATTTACTTTACTTATAATTCACTTTGCAACTATACCATTACCCAGGTATGTAGGTATAATACACGTGGATTTTCTTTCTTTTTCTTTTTTCTTTCTTTTCTTCTTTTTTTCTTCAAACCCGACAAACGTGTAATCATTCGTGCGCCTGTTTTTCAATGGAATGGGGGAGAAAAAAAAAAAAAATAAAAAAAATGAAGGAAAAATTGAACTATCGAGCATGAAAATACCGCTGCGTATATGTACATATATGTTCTTCTCGCCTATACGTGTAGTACGGTCGTCGGTACATACGTATGTATGTGCGTGTGTGCTGCAATAACGGTATTGCCGTATATACCTATGTACATAAAGGTTGAAGGTGAGATGTGAAATGTGGAAAGGTCGTTAAATATTCAGAGTTCAATTTTACACCGTGTTATTACCATACGAGCCTCGAATTATCATCAACGTGATATTTGCGCGGCAATTATATCGTTCGCATCGAATGTTCACCGAACCAACGTCGTTTCAGGAATTCTAGAAATTGACGTCGGTGACAGAAAAATAAAAAATAAGAAAAAAAAAAGCGATCGAATCGCTGGGCGCCAGTCCGCGGTATTTCTAGCTCATTATTTTCTAACTTCGCTGAATTTCGTCGATTTAATTTTATCGACTCGACGGTGTCGAGCGATGAGACGCGACACGGTCGAACGACGCGCGTTCGATTACAAATCATCGGTCACTTTCCGTTCACGTCGTTAACGTACCGGCATTAGGTGCCATTTATTCTCAACCAGATGCCCAGCACACGTTCAATAATCGAAGCTGCGGCGGTTACGGCGAAAACAAACACTCGCCGTACAATCGGCCGGTTTGCTAGTACGTACACCTAGTTATTCATTTTATAGCAGTGGTGGTGGTGGGCATCGATGCTCGAGTTGTAAGAAGCAGTTGACACCGCATGGCGCCCCATGCATCATATATTCTTGCCCCGATGGTTCATAAACGACACGGACGTTGTCTGCTGCAGTTCGCTCGTTCGCCGTTTGTAGTTCGCCGGTTTCCGTTCGATCCACCGTTTTACCCCAGCTCAGAAACGCGGGGCTAAGTATATTCAGCAAAAAAACGACACCTCGTACCGCCGCTACCGGTTGACTGACTCTGTCTCCTGTCGGCACGAAGAATAAAATAGCCGATTAAAAACTATGATGAGTAATACCGCGCATACCGCGGTGCAGCTGTGCGGGCTGCGCGGTCCTGTATCGCGTCGTTCGTTCGGTTCCATCGGTAGGACGATTGCGATTTTATACGAATGAAATTAATCGGCGTAACGCGGCTGATCGATTTTCGAATATTCGACCCCGCGGCAGCCTTTGGATTTTCGTTATTCTCGAGCCCGATGTGCACAGCTTCGGTAGCTCCGATCCTTGGCGTTCTCATTCTTCTTCTTCTTCTTCTTCATGTTCTTCGGGATTGATTTATAGGTTTCTCGTGCGCTCGAACAATTCCATGAAAGCACTCAGATTAAACACGCTCATTAAACGTATATATACAGCGAGTCCCGCGAACGCATTCGTTCTCTCATTTGCGAGTAGCGCGTTTCGCTTCTTCGGGGTACCTATACACAGACACTCGCTAGTTCTACCGGTCAAGTATCTCATTAGCGCTGCAATTAATTCGATTCTAACGACTGCAAAAAGCGCATAAATTTTTCGTCATTCCATCGGATTATCTTGGCGCCCCGTCTTTTACTACCGGCTGCCGGAGTTGTACACCTTGTACGTAAAACTACGCGGCTCTTATACTATTTTATCTCGAAACATATACCATGGACGATAGCTGCGCCCGTGGGGCTACCTTCTATTCCTTACGCCTCCGATCTGATCATCTTACATCGGAAGTAATTCAAGTTCAGCTCTGGTATAAAGAGGACTTTTGTCTTCGTATTGAGATTGAACCGACCCTTACGCTTATCAGATGTCCTTGGCCGCGCAACATCGTGTAAACTTTTTTTTTTTTCTTTTTTTTTTCCCCCCTCAACTCTTTTCTCGGAGCGCGCGATCGCCATCTCCCGATGCTCGCAGCTTCGACTCTACGCTGCGTTCCGTCGCGCTCGCTCGATTCTTCGTTGTTTCAAAAGAAAAAAGAAAAAAGAAAAAAGAAAAAGAAAAAAGAAAAAAGAAAAAAAAAAGAAAGAATCGGTATCGATATTCGGTTTTTTCCTCCAACCGGACAACTGCGCTTCGCGTGAACCGACTCGGGGGGTCGCCGGCAGTCCGGCCTCAAGTCACGCCGGGCGCGGTCCTCCGGTAACGATCACCTCGGCTTCCCGTTTGACCCGCAGGACAGACGGAAGCGATACCATTCGTAATGACAGATGGTTGAATTTGTCCGGCAGCGCGATGTCCAGTCGGCAACAACGTCTCGCCGGACAGTAGCCTAATGGCTTCGTAACCATTCGACGGGATTAGACAGACGTTGATTGAGCGGGCTAGCGCGCGCGCCTCATTTCTGCGAGTAAGAAACGGTCGTGTTTGCCCTCCTCTTACGTAACACCGAGGAGCGTTCGTAAAATTTGACCGCAAAACTTCAGCCTCGAAACCTCTTCGAAACGACGACTACGTCGAATGCTCAAAAGTTCGAATCCAGCCAAGTTATTAGAAAGAGAAAAAGACTGCAAAACACACACTTCGCAGTGTCACGTGACGCGGACGTCGTGACATTTGCGGACTGAAAACTTAACGGCGATATACGCGGATCGATCTGTGAATCTGCGGAGCGCAAGAGCGTCGACGTTACACGAGTGTAGTCGAGGCGGAATCGGGATGTGTCCCATTTTTCTTCTCCTTTTTTTTTTCTTTACCCCTTCTTTTTAACCTAGGATTTATTATTTCACCGGTGATTTCAAAGGCCAGGGTCGACGTTTGACATCACGAAGTCGGTGTTTTTCATTCGACGTAAAGGTAGAATCCGGAGACGTTGTGTTACGACCTTACGACGACTTATTATACCCACACGCGATTCGGATCCCCGCATTTGCAAGAAACGTATAGAAATTATCGGGGATATATTTCGCCGCTGAATTAACGCCGTTAACGTCGAAACGGTAACAGAAACGGGTGCACCTTACCGCTCGAACGTATCGAACGGTGAAATTAATTATATTCGCCTCGACCGTTTGGAGATGTAAAAAGTGTCGGGGATTCCGCGAAAGGTTACAGGTTCGCGTTGATGCAAATGAAAATTCGCAACGCGGCAACCGGTAACCCAGTACCGGATGCCCCATGCACGATGGTAAGAAAGAAACAAAAAAAAAAAAAACAAAACAAAAAAAAGTCGCGCGCAGTTTTGTTACAGTATACAAGTGATCGGAGTTTCGCTTATTTAATTGGCCTGGCATTTAATAAGGAGGTATTTATATGGCGGCCAATAGATCAAAGGTTAATACATTCCGGACCAACTGTAATTGGAGTTGGAAATGTACAGTGCATTAGAAAATCTGTGGCGACTAACACGGGATACCACTCGCCTACTAAGTTTCGCGGCGAACGAACAAACGAAAAACAAACGCTCCCCCAACAAGGAATCGATGCACTTTAACGTTAACGGCGTTAGCTGCTACGACTACACCGCGTGATCCAGATATTCGTCCGTTGAAAGGCCGAGTTTTCAACACCTGATATTTCGCCTCCGGTAGGTTCGCCTTGGCGTACGAAGATCACGCTCGCATCCCGATCGCTGGATGCAGTAAAATCGGCCCCGACGTTAGGAAGCTTCTATTGGCGGGGAACCAATCGGCGGATCGAGCGGCGTCGAGGCTACGGGGAACGATCCGTAGCTACCGCGTACGGGGATTCACCTGTTGGTGGCCCATGGTCCCATACGACCCCCTCCTTCGCCGCCCCCACCGCAGAGAGAGGCTATTTACCGCTAGGTTTAGCTGGCCACCGTGAGATAGGGTGACCTACTTCGTCAGGCTCCGCCTCGCAGAGGGGCATCCACCGCGGCTTTGACTTCTAATCGGAAAAATCACACGCGGATATGGTACCGGTGGCCAATAGCGAGACGACGGTACCCTCGCTCCGACGGTTCGATGTTCTTTTTATTTAAAACCGAAAGGCAAAAAACTTAGGTGTATGTATGTACATATACATATATATACATACATACATATGTCGGCCAATGAAAATATATTGCGAAGAAGAAGCTGAAGATTTGCGGTACCTACCATATGCCGTTCACGCTGTTTTTGTGTGAGTATAGGTAACATTAAACTTCAGCCAGCACACGAGCGTGATCCGCGCGCCTCGGCGTACACCAACCGCTCGGAGAGATACCGATGTTGGGTTTAAGAGGTATACCGGGATCTATGAGATTTACCTACACCGAGACTATCCGGCGGTGGTTAGTCCAGCGAAATTAATGTACCGCGCCACGGTGTACCGGAACGGAAAATCTTCTAGCTACCCTAATCAACGAATGGAACTCGAGGATTGCAACGCGCGTCCGTGCATACGTATAGTACACAACTGATAGAAAACGGTACCTCTGATTATTTTGCTCTGCTTCGATCTTGGCAATTATCTCTCAATTTCTCGTTACCTTCCCGGTCGTGCGACGGTGTCTGGATGGGGATATGGGTACGCGCTATCCGCTTGGAGCCCCGTGGGAATCCTGCAGGAGGTTCTCGACGCTTCCTAGCTCTCGCTCGGTTATATCTACGACTATTTAAAGACCACGCCATTAAGGTTAAACGCTTCGTAGGAACTGGCCAGTCTTACCTGGTAATCACCGGCGATCCCCGAAGAACAAAGTACACGTATCATGTACGGGTGCATAACTCGCGACGCAAACCTCGCCGAGTGCGGGAGAAAAAAATTAAAGATACTATGTAAAAAGCAGAGGATCCGACCTACGGTGTCGATCATCCTCCGTTTGTCGAAATAACGTAGTAACCGAAATCGACTGAACTCGGTTCAGATGAACCTACTGTCGAGTTTCACGTGACGCGGATCGCGAGACGATCGTGATTGAGATTACGAAGACGACGTACTAATCATACCTAGGGTATCGCATCCCGTCAGTTCTTTAGGTTTGTGGGTCTTGAATCCTGCGGTACCCCGTCGTTATTATATTGCGATATGAAAATCTCCGGATCTCCGTTGTCCGTCGCGGTTCGAGCTGGAAATAAGACTGACGAGTCCCACCCGCGGTACGTGACGGTCGTTGCGGGTAGAAGTCTTCGGAAAAAACGACGAACGCGGTCCGCGTCGCGTTGGAAACAACCGTGTTCATTCAATTCGATTCAATTCCATTTGAAATTTCAAAATTTCAACCACTCACGAATCCGATCCTGGTGCGAATCCTGGCGTACGTAGAGGTATACGGTGTATACATGCGGCTCTGTAATAAGCGGGGCTCGTACGGCGTAACCGTCGAGTTGGACGTATCATAAGTTTAAAACGGAAACTATTCGTGAGAGTCGATTTATTCGATGGAAAGAGATGTACGTAAACATTGTTACGTACATGTGTAGTTTATATTCTCTAAGCGCAGCACGATGTGCTCACGAGAGAACGATTAGGCTTAGCCCCCCCCCCCCCCCCCCCGCCCGTTCCCGTCCGGTTGGCTTCGAAACATCGCTCAAACTAGAAAGGATGAGGCGCTTGAGTATTACGACCTTCTTCGTAATTTTATATTCAACGTGACCGAGGTACGCGTACACGTGGTATATACCCGTATACCTAATGGTCAAATTGCATCTTTGCATGTCGCACTTGCGCTCAGACTCAATGCCCTTTCGTACACTTTATACCGACGGTATACGTACCCTACAACCGTCGTCAGTTTCATGAAAACTCAAATTACCCTAGAAGACACACTTACAAATGTTTCGCGAGTCTATAGTTACGCAAATTTTCATCAAACGGTTGTTTATTTTTCTTGTTGTTTATATAAAAAAAAAAAAAAAAAAAAAAACTTTCACAGTCGGTTCTCACACCTCTCAACGATCGGTTATCATTTCGACGTGATTAAAGTTTTGGTTGACCGAATTACCCTGCAGGCGCGCCTCTAATAACCGTAACTGTGCAGGTTACTAATAAGGTGTCTGCGAGCGTCGACCTAAATATATATGAACTCAAACTACTAATTTATCTGAATGGAGACAATAAGATATCATTAAATTTATTTCCATTTATTTTTTTTCTTTTTTATTTTTTTTTATTTCTTTTCTACTTTCTTCGCGCTCACTGACGAAAACGTTCCCACGCCGATCGTAGAACCTTCGTACACGGACTCCGGCGTAGTTCAATGTGGAATTGATCGAACTCACCGGATACACATGGGACTCGCAATAACAGAAGTAAAAAGTACGAACGCCCACCCTACCGACCGGACTCACGTTTCGCGCTAGAATTTGCAAAGACGGGACTTTTTCGCGTACGCGCGCGCGAGCGAGACGAAACGATCGATCATCGTCGTAATTAAAGCGCAGTCGATGGGAAGTAATTACCGAACTCGTAGGTACATGTACTCGTAGGTGCATGTTATATGTATTATACATTGTACGCGGTGTGCAGCAACGCTCGGTGTTCGACCGGCGCGGTCTAACCGACGACGTTATTGCGAGAGGTTCGATATTACCGTATGATCGACTAACGATTTCTTGCGGCGCAGAGTTATCATCTTCCATGAGAAATCCGCGGGTGTCGTGACCCCTCGGTTGCGATCTTTCCGCGCCTCGCGTACCAACCCGGCGCTGAATAAAATCCGACCTTTTGCCGAGGAGGTGATAGGTGCGTATTACAGATAACGAGTTTCAAATGAGATTCATGGGTACGTATAGCGCGCCGGGAGAACGAAAAAGAAAAAAGAAGAAAAGAAGAAAAGAAAAAAGAAGAAGAAGAGCCAAGAAAAATGAAAAGCTTCACTCGTGATTTTCTGCATCGCGTACATTACAATAACTCCGCACCGTCCGGAGGCTGAGGAGGTCCCCCTAGTTGTAGCGAGGATACTGCAGAGTCGCGCGCGCTGTTTCGTGAAATTTTCAAATATTTTAACAACACCGTAAATGCCTGTAACGAACCGTCGGAGGATATTCCAACGCGCGGGCACCTTTTGTACGCCTAACGTTGATTGATGACGATTGGCGGATATTTTATTTATTTATACTTTTCTTTTCATTCCCCTTTTCTTTATCTTCCTATAGCGTTAGATTTGCGAGAGGGAGCGGCAGGTGATTACCGCTGGAGGCCCGAGACTACGATAATGACAGAATTGCGTAATCTAACTCCGTCGATTGGTCTCTGCAGAAACGTGGTAACCACGCGAACGGTGCACGGGATGGAGTCTGTACGTACGTACGTAGCGTAACACCGTATGCACACACGACATACGCGTGATCGAGGGCCCGCTCGCTCGCCTATCTGCACTAGATTTCCGATTGAGCCGTTGCCTCTGGACAGTTTAATGACGGGCACTGCGGGCGACCTGATACCTGAAACGTTGCGCTCCTAATCATCGTTTAATTTCAAAGATGTGCCAATGAAAAGTACACCCCGCGATTCGGTCTAGGTACGGCGTAACTTTTTCTCAACCACGCGGAAGCACCCCGATTGCGTTTTTGCCCTCATCATCTCGACGTTGGGGTAATTTAAATCGGGTGCTGGTGATCACGGCGTATTCAACCGCGAATCGATTTACGAGTTGTAATTTTTCTTCCATTTTTTTTTTGTTTTTTTTTTTTTTCGCAGGTTGGGAATGAAACAGTAATTACTCGTTTCCCCCCCCCCCCCCCCCTCACGTCTAGCGGGTATTGAGTGTCCCTGTGATTAGCGGTTATAATTATCGGATAATTACCGCTAAGCCGATATACCTGTCTTTATATCATATTCCCGCAATCGCTGAGGTGTAGAGCGAGACGAGGTGAGAGCGAACCCGTAGTAACACCGCTGTACGCGCGTCGATTGATGGATTACGAAAATAAAATAATCCCGATGCCGTCGTTGGCGCAAATACTGGACATCGGACTCGCGTTATCATGCGACTCGAACCGCCCCGCGATCACACACCGCGCCAACGGAACGGCTAACTCCGTTAAGGATCTTCAACTACTTGGAATTTTCATTGTTTCCACCGATGAAAAGTACATATTCCAAATCTTTGCCGGTGTTGACGAAATTTTGGTCATAATATTTCCCAGATACTCCTGTTGGCGTAAAAAACAAAAAAAAAAAAAAAAAATACCGGCCATAGTTTACGCTCTAAGATGAAATCATCTATCTAATAGTCGGTATCGTCCTTCGTTTCTCTTCTTCTTCATCGTCGTCTCTTTCTTTGGCGATGAAGAGATCAGCGTAGAGTGGAAGGGTATTATACGTCCGTTAGATATATTCGTCGTAAAACGAAATGAAAACGTTTAATATATTTGACGAGAGTGTGCGTTACTCGGAGCTGACGATTAGGCGAAGAAACGGCGGACGAGCGAATAATCAACGTCGTCGTAACCGTCGCGAGTTTCTTCATATAGGTACGTACGTACAGCGGTGGCATAACGTTAATTAGAAACCTTCGGAAAATATCGGAGGTACCCGCAGCTTCTGCGGCGCAGTGACTCCGGACAAAAATAATAATCGTTCGTTATACCAGTTTAATATGCGATCGTCATTTCTACACGCTCCAGCTTATCTTGTTCTTTTTTTTTTTATTTTATTTCTTTTTTTTTTTGCTTCTGCGGAAGAACTTTTTTCATTTTCTCACCACCGACGCGAACGACTTTGTACCGATTTTAATTCGCGGCGTGAAATCCGAAGAGAAATGGGAAAGAATCAAAGGTCCTTTTATTCTTCTGGTTCTTCTCCTTATCCTTGGAACGTTTTCTGCCCGGCATGAGTGTATCCATTCCGTATAAGTATACGGAACCGTGTTCGGAGTACCGCTCTCGGATTCTCTCCGTTGAAGATCTAATCTTACCTTCCGAAGTCGTCGTATATATATATATGTATACATACACCGTCTGTATATGCACATCTCCTCGGCGAAGTCTTGAACCTCTTGTTTTCGACGTGGATATCACAAATTCTAATTTTGCGGTACTCGAGAGTACAGCCAGTGAACACCGAACGGGTACCGTTGTCGTGCCTCTGCCTGCGCCGTGTACCTCCCCGTCGCCCTCTCGGCCTCCTCCTCCTCCCTCCCCCCCCCCCCCCCCCCAAGATCACAGATATCTCAAATAGACACGTTACCTCGCCTATGAGTCCGCAGGTTGGTACCTATCTCTCCTAGTCCGGTCCGACGGCGTACCACCACCGACTTGCATCGCGACCTGCCGTTATGCGGTTAACGAGCTGCCGCGCTGCGGCGTCGGGATGGGTTCGCGTCGGCGTGCACGAAATACAAACGTGGGAACCGGAATTGATTAGTCGCTCGGCGATCTTTCGATCTTAGCTACGAAGAGTTATATCGATGCGTGGACACGAACCTGCAGCGCCTACACCCTCGAACGTTCGCCTTTACGGTTAAGCGTCAAGGTCGCTTTGTGTATCGGAAACTTCTTCTCCGTGTTACCTCCGAAAATCGTCGTCCAACGTCTTCGCGATTATTTCCGAATATACGCCAATCGTTCGCATCTCGATGTTCGCGCTGTTATATAGCTGCACGCTCGGAGTTTTTCAGCCGTATTAACCCGATAATCTCGCGCATCTCCGTATCGTCGCCTCCGCGGTTCGCGGATTAGCAAAAACCTGCACGAAAGGCTTAGCTTCACCTCGGCGTATATATATATATATACATATAGATAGATGCGTCGGAACCGAGTTCTGCGACTTTAGGGCAGACCGGCAGGTAGCCAACGAACCCGCGGCAGTCGGCCACACTCCCCCCGTGACTGCGGTACCGCGTGCATCGCGATGTCCTCGCCGACTCGAAGACGCGATAGCGCGCTCACCTTACCTAACCGCGATCGCTCGCTCGCGCTCCGCTCGTCTCCGATAGATCACGGAGCGCGTGCTCAGTTTTTCCAATCACATTTTTTCGTTTATCTCTCTTGTTTTTTTTTTTTTTTTTCATTCATCCTTCGCACGAGGATAAGCGAGGATAGCTCTCGCGGGGGACGACGAGGAACCCCGTGGAAACGACAGACCGACCATCGGCTAAGCGATTCGCTGCGAGTTCAGGAAGTATCGTCCCCGTACGGCATAAAAACGGGGGTAACTCTTTCCGCTTGAAACGAACTCGCCCATAACTCGCCCCCTTCTTATCCCCTTTGTCCTCATCTCTCCCGGTCTCTTTTCCGTTCAACTTAATACCCGAGTCTCTTTTCTATAACGGACATTCATAGCCGGCGTAAAACGTCCGGAGTGGTAATCAGCGTTCGACCACTTCGGCAGAGCAACGTTTGAGAAACGTCCCTATAATACGAAACCCCGTAGCTCGTGTATGTAAGTACGTATGTACTCGGACGGGAATGACGACTGAACGTACGAACGCGGCCATAAAATTTCCTCTACTACCTGGAATCATTTCTCTAGATTTTTTAACGCGTCTGGTTCCGCCGCGCGGACTTTTCCTCTCTTTTAAGCTTCGTTAAGAGGTCGTTATCGTCAATCTAGCGGCCGCTGAAACATTGTCATTAAAATGATCGGAACGAAGACGATTGTACGTTACACCTAATGCAATCCACACCGCGTCCCCCGGTTTGTTCGACGCGAACCACATCGATACGTCGTCGTCGTCGTAGCATCGACCACTTTTCACGATTTTCCCCTTTCGTTTGTCCCTGCAACATCCCCCATCCGTGCCTTCGGCTGCCTTCGCATCGCTAATAATCAACGCCGTTCACCGTTTCAGTTCGAGATTTCTCGTTTTCTGCGTTAACGTAATTATGTTTCACCGTGACGTTATACATGTATACATGGTGAGCAACTCGTCGATCCGAACGCAGAAGCTATACAAGCCAGTATTACGACATTTTTGCCGTTCAATTGTAAAAAAAAAAAAAAAAAAGTTGAAAGAATTCTTGGTCAGGGTATATGTATACCCAGTGGGTAGTATATTGGTAGGTACGTCGCTTAGGTACGTACCTACCTCGGGCATCTGTCGCAATCGAATCTATCAGTCATCGCGTTGACTCTCGACGATGAACGATCCGGTCGCTGTACACGTATAGCCCCACGCGCTTACCGAAGGGACGACAACTGTGTAACCTGTTTAACGGCGCGAATAAATAACAATTTCGCTATTAATAAAAGTAGGCGTGCTCGTGCGATTGGTATCGTTCGAGTATATATACATAGTTATACACAGCACTCCGAGTTCCTTGCGAAGAGCGCGAAGTTCTCCCGATAAATTGGCTCGCGCGATCCCTATCTCTTGTAAAATTGATGCACGGTTACCCACTTCGCTTCCAAAAGAACCGGACACCCGACTCCTACCATCTTACGTTGAATCAATTTTACAACTTGTACGAGAGCTGATCCTCGTATATTACGACGCACGTGAAACACGTGGTCGATTAAATTCCGGGCGTGCGCAAACTCCGCTCATTGTACCTCGTCCGTATCTATGTTGAAAAACTATTCATCAACGAAAATCCAACTGATTCTACAACGAGAGTTTCCAACGGCTGAATTCTTCTCTGTCGTAACCGAGTATCGATTCTTTTGGTTACCCGAGATGCAAAATAGACTCTTGACGTCGTCGACCGACCGGAGTCGGATCAGGTGCGATCGGAGTAGTAGCGTAGCGCGGTTCGTCGAATGGGTGTAATTCTACCCTTAATAGCTCTCCACGGGGACGTTGGTCGTAAGTAAAGCCGGTGACCGTTGACCTCGCGCTTCTCTGGTTCAGGCGTCAATACATCGCCGTAGAAGTTCCAACCGTGTTCGGAAAGTATTACGGTAATTGCACAGACATGCTGGATAGTTTCTGCTGCCTTGGTTTCCCGTACAGCGGCGATGCGGGAACCCGCTGATATTCCCCCCCTGGATTATGTATACACACACACACACACATATATATATATACATATGCGCGTAGATACATACGCCTATGTGCGTGTGTGTGTGTGTACGTACAAAACACACGGGAATCGCGGCAGAAGGTACGTACGTAGGTAAGACCGGTGCGTGGGAGTGTATATGGTTTGGCTTTGCCGAGTTTCCTCTATGGGAACCTGTGTACCCTCTACCGAAGGAGATCTCGAAGCGAACTGCTGCCAACTGTAAGTTAGGAATATATATTGCCATTTGTTCGCCACGGTATGAGGCGATACGTTTCGTTTGTCATCGTATCGTAGAATCGAGCATGAACCTGCGCGAGACAAGGGGCCCCTTCGCCCCTTCGCCCCCCCCCCTCCCCCTCCGATCTTCACCGTTATTTGGAAAATTTATCACAGCTCGCACGGATACAACGCGGATTCCCTCCCAATAATCGAAGGGAAGGTCAAATCCGAGACTCACGTGGTATGAAAGAAAAAAAATATATAAATAAATAAATGATAAATTGAGAAGCAAAACTTTGATGAATTTTGAATTCATTTTCTCAATTTTACGGATGGAGTGTAGAGACCGCTCGGTAGAGGAAATGACGTCGTCAATCCCCTCTGGACATGGGAATTGAAGGGGTCGGCGGAGGGAGGGGGGGGGGGGGGGGGGGGAGGGAACATGAGATGTAGAATCCGGAGAGGCTGCATCTGCACAGTGGGGAGAATAATTATCGCACACTGATTGCAAATCTCGCCTCGGACCACCGAGTCGAGTTGGCCGTGGGAGCTCGATTCCAGCAAGGCTAATGCCAGATATGTCAGCTACCGTCCGTTGTCTGCATTGCGGCAAAACCTTGCCGCAGCCGGTAGAGATACCGGCCACCCTGATCAAACAAAGGAAACGGATCAACGAAGAGGCAACGATCGTGTGACGAATCCTCTGTAATTGCCAATCGTCTTTCGTGAAATTCATTACACACGCGTTGATTCCAATCAAGAAAATCCCGTACCGCGCGACGCGAGTGACCTCATATACCGGACACCACCTACGAACGCGTTATTCCAACGAACGCGTCGCGATTTTCAATCAAAGACATCGTTTATTCCCGACTATATTACTCTCGTACGCGATAAATGCGACACTCGACAGATTACTATGCGTAGCTTAGTTTATCGTACTCGTCGACCTTACGACGCGTATGGACCGTAATGCCAAATATTGACCGGACCCTTCGATCTTCCGCCCTGTAGAGAAGGAGCTCGAGTCGGGCGCCTCCGGGCTCGCGGTATTACAGCAGCGGCAGCTCGATACTCGACGGGAACATTGCGACTACCTCAGTGGCCGGTATTCGAGATTGTAGTCGTAATATACTCATGGAATTGTAGGCTCTCAATCGCTATACCGAATCGCTGCTGTTGCGATTTTTTTTATTCTTCCAGACCAAAGTACAGACGGATTTGAGTATCTCATGCTCTATTCGCTCGGGTCAATTCTGGCGTGTGGCCAAAAATACCGATATATTCATCCATTTTAGAACGGACGTTCTATTTTCATAGTTTATTTTCTTTGTTCCCGTGCGTACAAAGGATTTCACTCATTGCCGATATCTTTGTATCATTGAACGTGATAAAAGTCTTCTCGGTAGTCGCACCTGTCTGTCGGTTCGTGCAAAGAAATAATAACCAATTAGCCGTTAATTACATCCATTAGAGGTAAAGTGTGGCGATATGTGATACGTATATAACATATGCCGGTTGTCCTATGTCATGGTTGGAACCAATACAATCCATCGAATCCGTAACTCCGGAGATTTCTTTTTTGTCTCTTTATCGCCTGCGCACCTTTCTTTTTTCATTCCTTATTTATTGGTTTATTTATTTTTCATTGTGTCGCCTGACGTGTGCAGTGTTTCAATGAAAATGGAACGGGTGACTCAACGATTTGACGCACGTTATTCCGAATGGAGGATATACCGCCTCGCGGTGGTAGTACCCCCGTCAATCGTCAGGGACGTTGAAAACGCGTCATTTTCATCAGACCTTTCCGATTTCCGCTGCTGAACAGAAACAAAAAAAAAAAACCAAAAAAAAAAAAAAACCGAATCCCTTTCTTTTTGGCGACGACGACGACTTTATTCCGAACAATTACAGGGATGAATAGAAATAGAAGGAAAGAATTTTTACAAGTCAATACAATGTAAGATTTGCGACCGCTTATGGCCCGGCCACAATGGATCAGCTGGGGGACATTACGGATATACGCTCTAGGTTTTATTTATTTATTTATTTTTTTTTTGTTTATTTTCTATTATTATCTTTCATTTGTAACTATTTCTATTCTCTCCCACACGTGTGCACGACGTCGCGCGTCCAATAGTCGCGTGGAGCAACAATAAGCCATCTCGTGCGTCGAGAGAAGGTAAAATAATATTATATTGAGCTCGATAGATCTCGATGAAAACGAGACAACGTGACGTAAAGTCGTCGCGTGTGATTTACTTCCATGAATCATGCGACCGGCGCATACGTATAGACGCGTAGGCTGCCTCATTTTGCGGGGGTTAGTTTATATTATTACGTGCGAACCAAGCGGGGGATCGCGATCGCCGCCGTCCTCACAAAAGGATCGTGTTTATAATTTAACGATACTTCGAACCGAAATAGGTCGTCAAGTTTTTGTGAAAATATTTTTTCTCATCTTGCCGGAATTGCGTCAATATATCTTTTTTGTTTTTTTTCTTTGTTTGTTTTTCCGACGGTGCAGACTCCCGCGTTGAATTTACCTGGTCTTCGGATGAATAATTTTCGACGTTTGCAGACCATACAGCGCGGCTATAAAATTTATTTTCAATTTCTACAAACGTAAGGAATGGGTTCTGTAAACGTTCCCGTAGAAAAAGTGGAGTAAATTACGTACGTGCAGGCGTGCAAGAGACATCGACACACCTTGTCCCGATATGATATACGACAGCGGTGCCGACGGAGCCAAGATATAGGTGCCGAGCCCTTTACCGAGCATTCATAAATAAATTTTAATGAATTCATATATATATATATATGTATAATATATATATATATATAATATATGTATAAATATTCAATATGCTGAATCAAATCTCCGTGACCCGTTGGAATATCGTGCGACGTGGATTTCGATGCGGGGGAGGGATGAAATAAAAATTGGCTCAATTTTCGTGATTTTTACCGGAGAGCATTTTTTATGAATCCCTAGTTTCGAAAATTTCGCATTTTTTTGTTGAAGGATGTCGCGTCTAACGAACGATACGCGTCTTCAATTGTCTTTCAAAGGCTCTATAAAGTGTAGCGAGGCCGCGGTAATTTTTTCTTATAAATTTCAAAACAGGTTCCCTGGTTATCAAGAAAAAAGTGGAAAAATTAGAAACGCACTATACCACGATGATAAATTATTGTTCTATCGTTGAAAAAGAGGTATATATAGTCGGGCTTTTTGTTGTAGAAAAATTCTTGGCGGTCTCTCTCTCTGGAATTCCACTTAAGTTATTAATTTATTTATTTGTACACTAGACTTTTATGGTCGGTGAACGACTTTTTGTTTTTCACTAGTTCTTTTTATTTTTATTTATCCGTTTTTTTACTCTGATTCTTTTTTTTTTTTTTTTCTTTTTCTTGTCTTCGTATAATCACTCGAGAATCTTGACAACTTTACCCGATCTCATTGAAATGTGAAAACGTACGTATGATATACATATATATTATATATAGATGTATATGTGTGCGCGTATTCGTGTATCGATTATTTGCAGTTTTCTCAAACTGGTTCAATCCTTTCAAGGCAATATAAAATATTCATAGCGAGTTATCGAGTTTGCAACCTAATTGATGATTTATTATAAATATCATATAGGCGAGCGGGATTTCGGTCCCGCGACTATAGTAATTTATATAAGCTGATTACCGACAAAATACCGCGCCTAATAAATACGATAATGATCGAGACATTAATTTAAGTCATCTGGAAAACTTATTCGAACAAAATTGCACGAGTATACGTTCGGTATCGTATAATTAGCTCAAATTACGTAAGGATAAAATGGAGAAAAAGAAGAGATCATTTTTTACCCACGATCGGATCGGTCGTTTTACCGAGAGGCTTCCGTTCTGCTCGAACTGAGAAGAAAATGAAAAACTTAAATAAGTAAAAACAAAAATCTACGCGGAACTTTGACAGGATCCCCCCGTCAAACGGACGTTCAGCGGACATGGAAAACTAGCTTCGCGACTGCGTAAAATTCTCGCTAAGCGAAATGATTCCGCTATTTATGAATTAACGCGTCGGCGGAATTCCTCGGGGTATCACTACGCTGAATGAAAAAGCTAAGAGTGAAGACAAGGGGAGGCCACATCGCCGGTGCTGTCACGTCGGTTCACCTTTCACCTTTCATTAGGCGAGCTTCACCTCCACCTTCCTTTCGTCACGGTATTATACGAATAGTTCGAAAGAGGAAAAGATGATGAAAAAAAAATGGAAAAAACGATGATAAAAATAGGGAGGTAAAAAAAAATTATTAATGCTCGGTTGGAATAGCGCACGCGGCGCGCGGCGTTACCTGAGCATAAAATTACATGGTTTCGAAACTCGGAGTGTGTCAATCTCGGCGAACGTTGGGGAAGTCATTACCGTCATCCCCGATGAAAAATCGGGAGGAATTCTCCTCCGGTCGAGACCCGCCGAATCGCGTTGCCTTGGAAATGAAATTTTATCTTACGCTCGAGTTAATCAACAAATTTCTTTGGAAAATCAGGCAAATTTTTCTTTATGTTTCAGGTGAGTTATCCGCTCCGTTTTACGATAAGGCAACGAGCGATGCAACGTCACGTGAGTAACGAACACCTTTGTATTACGAAATTCATCTCGTTTTTTATTTTTGTCGTCGTTGTGTCACGCGTTCTTTTTTTTCCCCCCCCGTTTTCTCCGAGCGGGGAGCGTGAGATAGGTGTATTTATACGTGTAACAGTTAATTCGGTGTACTGATTAATATGGTCGTTAACGAACTATTTGTAAACGTATAGATAACCATAAATCAGGTAAGAAGTAGGTAGACGGAATCTGTCGGCGTATTTCTAGCTCCTGTATTCGTTTATTCGAGCCGCCCACGAATCCGATATCTGCTAGGTCCAGACTTGGGACTGGTCAGTATATATATATATATATATATATATACATATATATAAACGCGCGTTATTTCCTATTTCCTTAACGAGCTGCCAAATACGGCAAATAAATGAGCCGCGTCTCATGTCGATTACAGTCGATCGGCGATCGGCGATCGGCGATCTTTGATGGTCAACTGAATCGCTGTCCTTTAACCGACGTCTAAAGTAGCCACGGTAGCTTCTGTAAATATTGTGCGATTGCCAATCTATCCGCCGCGCTCAGCTATCACTCCCCTGTACTCGTCATTAAATTCCTATTGTCTTCTTTAACTCCTCAAATAAATCCACTCGTAATATCTCTTCCGAGAAAATTAACTTGGTCCGAGTAGAGCGGAGAGAAAAAAAAAATAAAAATAAAGTAAACGCTTTACTTCTTTGCTTCCGAAATGACTAATTTGATTTCCAGTCCGATTAACGAACAAAGAAACCCGTCGGGGATGCAGTGGTCAACGGAAGCTCCAACGGTCGATTTCAGTATTCTTCCAAATTTCCATAAAGAAAATATCGCCGTCGATCTGAAACCGGAAGCGGTTGATTCAAAGTGCAGTAGGGCGCACTATCTTCCCTTCCAATCGTACGAGAATCGTTTTTACTCTACGAACGAACGGAGTCTGCGTATCCGGTATAAATCGTTTGTCGTCTTCTCACCGATCGACAAAAAATATATCATCGTCCGTTTAAAATTCATCGGGGCGAGAAAGAGAGGCGCCAAGGCGGATGTAAAATTTTTCTCCCACGTCCGGAGAGCGGGCGTCAAGTTTGCGAAAAGATCGTGCGATCGAAAATGACGATAATATTTGTGGCGAGTTCGAGAGATCGGTATCCGCGGTGCTGTATAACCCGCGGAATGGAACACCCGCGCAACGAGATTAATTCTCGCACTCTGAGCAGCGATCTCCCGATCGGTAAAACTCAACTCCGATATATTCACGTGTGGATTTCCCGCGGGTATTGGGAAACCTGGCCGACGCCGAGGAACCCGTGGGTATATTCGCCGCGGCGCGGCTCTATGAAACGCTCGCGTTAAGAACGAACCCGCCGCGATTCGCCGTTCGCTTGCCTACGGTATACGGGGTACGGATCGGTGGTAGCTTTTTGTACGGAACTCCACGCACCGTATAGGGGCACGATCTAGTGTTTATTGACAGCCGTAACAGTTCAGAAACCACTAGGCCCCCTCTAGCCTGAGGTAAACGGCCGCAAGCAAAAGGCTATGCGTATTACACCTATATACGCTTATGTACCATATACCTACCTGTGTATGTATAGCTACAGATTTATATCTAGATATATACGTTCAAGTGTAAGGGGGCTCTTAACCGCGCGTTATACCCTTCGGTGTAGGAGTTCGGTATAGAAGCGCGGATTATTATTTTTCATCTTTTTAAAACAAACGGAATTTCGATCAACTATTTTATCTATAGCAATGATCAATCAATTTTCACGTACGTGTATTATATGTTTTCTTGTGAAATTCATCGAACGAGGAGAACTGTTTTTGTTTTTTTTTTTTTTTTTTTTTTTTTTTTCTTCTATATTATAGGAGAAAAATATATAATTGAAATAGTTGAAACGATTATACTGCACAATAATTAATTTTGAAATAATTTCGCTTTGGACACGAGGTGATTATTGTATACGTTACGTTTGCCTGTATGTATATATGTACCTGTATATTCTTAACGAGGAGATTTGCCGAGTGTTATATTATTTTTGCGTGAGGTGAATAATAAACGTGATAATAATATAAGCTTTAGTTCGTTAATGAGTCTCGCGAATGAATATTACCGACGATGCATGCTCACGTTGATTTTATTTTTCATTTTTATTGCAAGATAGCCGAGAATAAAAACCATACGTGATTTCTTCTTCGAAGACGTTCTTTACGTCGACCGTACGTATTTATAGAGCTTGCGTAGATACCTGGAGGTTTTTATACCTTTTACAAGTTCTTAATTTCATTTTTAATAAACTTTATCCTATAAACAAGTGGTACAAATACATAATTCGTTCAATTCAAGACCAGAATTATATACGGTTCTCGCTTTACCAAATTTTGTTAACATAAAATCATTAATTAGCATTATGTGAAACGCTGAGAAAAGAAAAAAAAAAAAAAAAAAAGTAACATTAATAAAAATAATACGCTACGTGGGATATATAGAAACCCGCCGAATGTTGTTGCGATACAAATTCCGTGACGAATTTAATGACCCCCTTGCCCCTCCCTCCCTCCCTCCCTCCCTCCATCCCCGAAATCTTTATACGCACACATCGTGCGATCGATAGAATTATATGTCAATTTGCGATAATACGCCGTAAATTGGGCGACCTCAAGAAATCATAAAAAAAAAAAAAAAACAAGGAAAAAAAAAAAGAAGGAAAAGTTTTACCATGTATATTACCAGACGTTGAAAAGATGCGGCGTCTTTAATCAGCGCTTACGGTGCTGCCGCGAGACCAATCTATACAAGCTTAACGCATCGATTAACCCGAGTCGACGGCAAGTTTGGCGTCGTGAAATAAAAAATGAGTAAATAAAAAAGAAACGGAGAGGGGAGAAAAGAAAAAAACTTTTGATACGCCCACATCGAAAGGCAGCGGTGTAAAAAACGCCGAAGAAATGAGTTTGTAAATTCAGCCCTGGTCTCTATATATATATATATACGACGATGTAGGTTGAATTCGACAGCTGTCGAAGCACCTGATGTATTTTCCGAGGCGCACCGTCGATTGCCCAAATAATCGTTCGAACATCGATAGCGGCGGGTTGATCGTCGTGCGAATTTTCGGAATAGCGAAAATGACGAACAAAGCTAGGAGTTGCCCGTCGAAGAGCTACGGGGGATCCTCGGGAGGCTTTGGTGACCCCATCGTGTGTGAGCCCAGCCGAAGAGCCGGGTCGAGTTCACGGTCTTCCCAGGCGGACTCATTGCACCTCGGTTCGTTCTTCCTCGTTCTCCTCGGAACCTAACCACCGTCGTCGGACTCGGGCGAACCCCGTGGGTTCTGCGATCCTTCTTCCCGATGAAAAACGACGTGCTTCCGATTAAAGAACTCCGCTCGGTCGGTCGCTTCTTCTTCGCCGGTTCACGGTTTATGGGAAGTCACGTCCCTCGCGAGATGCTACCACAGATCGATTGAAAAAAGAGCCAGTAATTAATGGCCGCATGAAAACAAAGACAAAGGGTACGGGGGCGCGCAACTCGGACACGACTATCTCGTTTCCCGATTCCCCTCGGATCATTGCTCGGTAGCCACACCGATATTTAGTCACGTTCCTATGGCCACGGTTAGCCGCCTTATACAACGGAACAAGAGCAGGTTCAAAAGCCAAAATGGATGATCATACCGATAGAAAGGGAGCGCAATCGCGAACATCGATCTCCCCGAGCGAATATTGGCTACGGTGCCGGTGTCGTCGATTCGCCTCATCGTTCCACACCTTGTTATATACCGGAGATTAACGGCGATCGCCCCGCGTCAAATTAAGCCGGGGATTATCTTTTTTTCGCACCGCCCCCTCGGTCTACGCAAATCCGGACTTCAGATCCGACCGTATCCTCCGCCGTTGCGGGCACGACGGTATCTCCGATCGACCGGTATGGCACTCGGCTCCGAGATACCGGCGTTGACAGCGGGATGCATCAGTCCGACGCCGCTGCCTGCCCGGGGACTCCTCTCTTCTCCCAGAAGATATTTAGCGGCGATCGGAAAACAACAAGCTCCCCCTCTAATCCCTCCGATCTCTTGTACGGCGGTCGGGTTCCAAGCGTTTCGAAGCGTGTGATCGGCCAGAGTCCGCCAACTGAATCACGCTAACTAGCGGCCCTGGCGCCGGCCGTGCGATCGCCGCAAGACCACACCGAGTAGAGTCTCCCCTTCACCCCCGCTGCGCTGCGCTGCACTCAGTTCTCGAAGAAATTGAATCTCTGGCAAAGGATTTAAAAGCCATCCGAGCGCGTTCAATCTTAGACTGTACTACTCCTATACCTAACGCTGGCACAGATACCACGTCGGATACAACGAAACGCGGCGCGGACCGCGAACTCGTCCGTCTCCGAGACGCTCCGCGTCCCGGCGAACGGCTTCCGTTCCGCTCACCTCGCGAATCTCCGACATCGCGACCTTTGTCCATTCCCTTATTCCCTACCCCCCTTCCCCCCCCCCCCCGCCCCTCCCCCGCCTCCGCTGCTCCTATCGATTTCATTCACGTAAAGCTTTATTCTGACAAATCTTTCGTAAAAAGTAACCGATTCAAAAAGAAACGAAAGTCAGCGAAGATGTTCAACGGTGCGGGTACAAGGTAACCAAAGTTGTCCGAATTAAGAATGACAAATGTCAAAGCCACCACCTGGTAAGTCTTCACGCGACATTGTCCAAACGTTCCATAATTTATTTCGGGAGAACGATTATAAGCTATGAAAAAAAAAAACCACCAATTGGTTTTGGTTGGCCAGCAGTAAAATTTCGAGGATGAATTAACGAGCTTTCGGTATTTTGTCGGGACAGGAGTGAAACATGAGTCGATTCGTAAGTCATAAACTGACGGTCTTTATTGCCCCGTTGGAAACCCATTGCTGCCGATGCGGTGTAAGTGTAGGTACGGTACGGTACAGTCCAAAGTATCGGATACGTTATTTTTCACCTTATTTCACCGAATCGCTATACGCCCGCTTGAAATTAGAAATCCTCGCGAGATTAACGCCGAGGATACAGCGAGGTATTTTACAGTCCGGCGCCAACTGTATTCCGGTAATTGCATATCGTACAAAATTTTAGGGGGGAAACGGACAGATCTCGAATATTATGTCGCTGTTATGATAGCGCTACCGTGTATAACAGGCTCACCTTAACGCTGCGCACTACCTTATCGGCAAATCGGGGCTAATCATCATCAATCACTATCTGGTATCGAGAGCGCGGACTGGCATATATATATATGTGTATCCTATGGTGTAGTTAGCTCTGTGTCTGTAGGAATACGCGTCGCCGCGGTTCGACGGGGAGCTTGAAACATTTTTGCGATCGCGACTAGCCGGCGAACCGCGTATTATCGCTTTTACTCGCCGAGTGATTAATTTTCGCAATCGAATCTCCGGCCGTACGCGCCTACGCCGCGTGAAAAACGGTGAATAGGAGAAGGAAATTTTTTTTTCTGAAAACGCTGCTTTCGTTTCGTCGTCCCACGGAACGGCGAACGACGCACTTTCCATCCGATCGATCGTTTCCCCGATCTCCACGCGTTTCGATTCACCATAATTTGGCAAAATTGCCAAAATTTTCGCCGATTCGTTCGTGGTTCCGCGCGCTCGAAGCGCCGGGATTCCGGAGTGGCGATGTTTCGGATCGAAGAAGCCTTCAGCGGATCACACCGGTATCTTAAAAATGCTCGTTAGCGCAATTATTACGCATACCTCCACGCCTGACAAGTACTATTAGAGTCACTTTTCACACGTGATCACGATAATAACTGTCGGCCAAATTATTGCTTACTCCTAGTTAAATTACACGCTATACTGTACATCGGGTGCCACGAATTTACCGTTAGCGAAATAACTACCATAAAACACGTTGCTACAAAAATAAAATAGAAAAAAGAACAACACGCTATTACCATGACAGCTGTCGGATTCTCTACCGCAAACTTTGTCTTCGTCGGATCGAGTACGATAAAGAAGAAAAAAAAAGGAATCAGAAGTCAACGTTTCCAAACGAGATATCGAAGGCTGTAACACGGTAGCGATCGCTTCCGCGTCTCTAGGGCCGAGCGTTCGAAATTTGAATAATTTGAAAATCTAACGAAAATCGATGAATCGTTTCTAATTAATAACAGCGTAACTCCTCGAATATCCACGTGCACGCTTACTCGCGTGTCGATAAAGATTATTCTTTTTAACGGTTCTATTTTTCAGGCGATTGAAATACACGCGGTACGTACGGGGTACTTCGTGTAGCGTATTAGGCATACGTGTATACCGGTAATGCGTATAAATATATATATATATATATATATATATATATATATATATATACATGTATAAAATGAAAATTCCGCGGGACAATCAGCATTAATCATTTATTCAGGTGATAATATGCTCGGAGTCGTGCTAACGAGCGAGACACTCGATGGCAGGATGACACGGAATGTAGGCCTCGCACTCGCAGCACTCTTATACTCCTTCAGTAGAGAGACGGGTATATAAATAAGTTCAGCGGTCATATGAGAAATATTTTTTACTTATTCGTTGATAATTTTTTGTCTCCACACATCACGTCAGCGATCGCGCGCATCCCCCGGAGCATATTGGGCATAGATAACGCGGATCGGAACGGAGCGGAGCGAGCGAGCGGAGGTAGTAGGTCGTTGCGGGTTCGCGAGAACGGCCGGTCGGCCCTAGCGGCGTACCTGATACAAAAACGCGGTGAGCAAAATTACGTGTACAGAGAACACGAAGAGCGCGATGACTAACGAACCTTTACAGTCTCCGTGTCCGACTCTAAAGAGAAGAGTTCGGTACGTATAACCGGTACGACTTTATTGCCGATGCTAATTCGTGAGTTGCAGCAATTAGTTACTTTTGCAGCTGTCAAGGCGTGGCGTTTTATCTTGCGGGAGGAAGTTTTGCAGTCTCGGAATTCCGTCGACTCCAACGAGCCGGACGTACGGGACGATTTTTTCCGCTTATTCTTTTCTCAAAAAAAAATTCATCGAGACTCGACAATCGTTTTGTCAGAAATCTTGAACGGGAACTCTTGGGGAAGGGGGGGGGGGGGAGGTCTTTCCCCTTTTTTTTCCCATCGGATTCCTATGGTGGTTCGATCAATTTGGTGCAAGAACGATCATCATCGCCTAACGTGTAGCGTCGCGTTCGTTATCGAGCCGAACGAAGAAGAGGATCGGATGACTTATTACCCTCATTTTTACAACGCCTTTACAGTGATGCTAATAAGATGTTATTAATAGGAGGAGGGGTTAAAAAAAAAAAAAAAAAAAACTAAAAAAACGAAAGAAAAAAATACTCAGGCATCGGTTGACGCGGCGGAGCGTTGCCGTTATCGACGAACAAAGACGAAATTTCATACGGCTGATTTGACATTGATGAACATTCACTCCTTAAAAGCCGAGAGAAATTATCGGTGGGTAAGGCTACACTCGTACCTTCGTTTCGACGGTGTGATTATAACAACGCGCGTCGGAGCTTCCGCGTATGAAATTCTGAAGACGTTAAGTTTATCTTCGCGTTATCCGCCGGTAATTCGTAATTATTTGAGAAACAACCGCGGTGGCAGGTACGTACCTGACGTGTACCTGCCTGATTTTTCGAGCTTTCGAAACTTTTTAATCTTCATTGCTCGTCAATGTCATACGTACGCGTGCTATTGTACGCGGCCGTATAACCGCTTCATTACGCGTACCTAACATTGCCCGGAGATTTTTAGAACTGTGAAGAAGAAAAAATAAATAAAATGGATGGATGGAAAAAAATGAAAATAAAAAATAGTAATAATGCCGAAATTTATGCTGCCACAAGATAATAAAGATTGATCTCCGAGGAAATAATACCGGTCTACTTTCATCAATCACTTTGACAACGACCATTTCTATTCCAAAAGATGTTCAAATGCCGAAAGCGTTGTACGCGCGCGTTTCTGACACGACCACGCACATTGCAATTTGAAATTAAAAATTTTGCTTCCGGCAATAAGTGTGGTAACTTTGATAAATGTAACATTTCGTTTAGACGGAAATTTTCAAGTGGGAGCCGTTTATTTATGTTTTTTTTTTCTCTTCTTTCACATTTCGGCCGGTTTTAGCGACACGTTAGAAACCCCGTAGAATCAAAAAATGTACGAAGTCGGGGATCCCCCTGAAAATTTGGTTCAGTTTCACCATTTTCAAGCGAAACGATTATTTTCCGATGAGACTGACAAAGTAATTAACAACCACATGTACATATCGAAACTCGTTAGACACCTCGTCGGATAAGTCTTCTGAAATTCCAAATCCAATACTCTCGCAGCAGCAGCCAAACGGTTAGCTTAAAAAATAGCCAATTTCAATGAACACTTACCCAGAGTTCAGAGAGCGTCCAATCTTTGGAAGCATGCCACCGGTTTTCTTTGCAATTTGTCATCGCTTACGTAATAATACCAAGAGCCACACCTCTCCCGGTGATCACCACCGAGCGTAGCTCGCGATCGAGTTCGAATATTTGGGCATTTCTGGTACCGGGGCGAGGAGTTGGACCCTGAGCGATCCGCCCTCGCGTTCGCCACTTTTGTTACTCGTTTGTTTCTTAATTATCCGCGCCATTAATTGAGACGCTGAAAAATTACTGGGAGGGACCGGACCGCGCTGCCGACGCCGGAGATAAATAAATTACCTCATGTGTACGAACCGGCGTAAAGTTTGGCTGATTTATACCTCGAAATCCACGCTATAAACGGGCCAAAGATTACGGGATTTGTTATAAAAATAGAATTCCTGGTCACCGGCGAGGCGACGCCCTTCCCTAAAGTGTATAAAAATCTGCCATTCTTTTGTCGAGTTATGTTCCAATCGCTAAAAAATAACAACGAAACAAATAAGACGAACATTTTTTATATAAGGTCAGGCCTTCGAAGATTCGTCCCGCTTGTATTCTCAGGCATTACCGCTGTTATGATACAGTATGACGTCATTTTCGAGAACCACTCCCCGAACATTCAGGGTCCTCTTCGTCGCCGTGAATCGGTGCCATTTGTATTCCAAGCTCATTACGTCACGCCGCAAAAGAGGCGACCGAAAATCAGAAGAAAAATACAAACGAAATGACCAACGCACGCAAACGTCATTCGAAGTTTGACAGCGTGAAACGGAGAACGAAAAAGTTTTTCCTCAGGCGGGGTCGGAGAGCCGAATGACTTACGTTCGTCGCACCGTCGCGTCGGTCGGCCGTCATATCCGAGGAATAATGAATACATGGGCGTGTTCCGTGTCACAGCTACCTACCATCGCATCTGAATAAATCGCTCTACGCCTACTATGAATTTATGTTAATGCGGAGAACCGATATTATGCTAATGAAGGTGATCGGTGCGAGGTAGTAATCGACGTTGAGTTAATAGCCGCGCTTTCTTCTCCCTTGAGCATCGTATCTTCGTTATTTTCTGAATATAAAGACTTTGACGCGTACTGCAACTGCGGGACACCGTCCGCTATACGCGCGAATCTCCGAAGACAACTTTCCAATTAGCAAAGAAGTCGACGGGGACGCGTGTCTTTTCAGCAGAGTAAATCCGACGAGGGACTAAATACGAGGCGTTAGTTTCTTTAATTGATCCTTTTTCTCCCCCCCACCCCCGGATCACGTCTTATCGTATACGAAAATTATAATAAGTGAAAGGCAGAGCTCCGATCCCGTCGTCGTTTCGCTCCCTCGACTCCCACAAAACGATTCGCTTTTCTCGCGTATGTATGTATATATAATTTTCGATGCGTCTACCTCGCGGAAATTTCACGTCGTTGAATTTTTCAATCGCCGCTCGTCGTCGTAAACCTGGAAAAATTATAAAACTAATAAAAATTCGTTACGAGCGCAAAGCTTCATATTTAGAGTACATCGCCGGGATAAAGTACAAACTATATATGTATACACATCTACAACCGTAAGATCTGCGAATGGAAATGCATCGGGTACAAGGCTCTCGGTTCTAATCTATATTTTGCTCTCGTAGTAGCAGTAAAAGTATGAAGTTGAAATATTGAGGATAGGTTTGCTCACCCATTCCAATCACGTACCTTCAACTCTCGGAGAACTCGCATAATCGGCGTGTTGCTGCGCCCAGTAAGTAACGTACTCTAAGACAAATGCGAAAAAAGATCACGTTTCTTTTTAGTTTTCATCCAATTTTTTTTTTTTTTTTTTCTTTTTTCTTTTTTCTTTTATTATCCTTCTTCTTTTTTACGTCTCTTCTTCTATTGTCAACATCCGCAGGGGTTCCTATACCCGCTCGCTCGATTGTTCTTCATTTCCTAAATTTCCATAAGAAAAAAACAAAAAAACCAAAAAAAAGAACGGCCGAACGGTCGGCCCGCGGACACATATGGATATGAGTGTAAAGCCCGGCAACATTTTGGCAAGCGGCTGGAGGAGAGAGAGAGAGAGAGAGAGAGATAGAAAAAAAGAAGGAAACCTTTTACGGAATTCATTAAGAGAGTTTTAGCGACGGGTAAACGATCCTTCGGCTAAAAATTACGCCCGCAGGTGGGACACCGTCGGCGTCACAGCGATTCTTCGCTAGACGGGAATACCTACTTTCATTTTCAACACCGTAATAGCCCAAGGCTTGTGTGTATACACGAAGAGGTTAAGCGTTTCTTTCCAATCCCTCCGTCCGTTCGTCTTGTCCGCCCATCTTTGGCGCGGAGCGTAATAGTATTAAAGATGGAAGAAAAAAAAAAAAAAAAAAAAAAAAGGGAAGCGAGAAAGAAAGAGAAGAGGAGAAGACGAATGGAAAAAGATCGTAATACCATCTCAACTTGTTCGTGAACTCATATTTTCTTTTTCATCCGGGGTATACACTCGGCTTTTAAAATGAAACAAGTGCGAATTCCTTCGCGAACGCAATTATACGGACCGGCGTATACGTACGTACGTACGTACGTACACGGCGGGGGGGGGGGGGGGGGGGGGAGGGTAGTGACACCTCCTATCTCTCTCCCTCGGGATACCGGGACGACGGTATCCTCATCTAAATACTTGCATAATAACTGTGTTTAACAGAAGCACGGTACGATTGCGTTTCGTACCTCCGCCTCGCTCCGCCTTTGCATTCGCCTTGACTTAGCACCACCGCGCCGCTTCGGGTCTAACCTGCAAGGATGGGCGGGGTCGAAGGTCGCCTCGCGAAGATTGGATCAGGCCGCTGAATTATTCCCCGATGGAACATTCGAATCGTAACAACATTTCAACGACTCGCTTCTTTACCGTCCACCCGGTACATTTGTCACCTTTGCCCCACGCGAAGCGATGTGCTGTTCGTTTTGGCGGCAAATTTCGCCTATTATTCGAACACGGCGAAGTGCGATCGGCGGACCGACACCCCGAACCGGAAGTACGTGTTGGAAAAGAACGGAAAACCATGAAAACCTTGTGCAAAAGAATATCGTTGCACGTTACCACCGATACGAACCGCGACTCGATTATCGGAGTGGCGATTCGCATTGGCGGTCGAAGCACGTGTGCGAGTAGCGGCCAGTTTGCGCGTTGGAAGTATAAGGAGATTATACAGGTGGGTTCTTTAGGACGCGAAAGGACGTTTATCTTGGGGATAATTAACGCGTCGCTGATCAATTTGGAATGAAAAATTTAACGCACGTAGTACGATGTACCCGTTGCAGTGTACTACGTTCTCCGTGGTTAACCCGAATGAAGAATTACCATTTTTACCTTTAAAAGGGCGATGTGTATCGCGTACTCCCGGAGCAAAAATTAAAATAGAAATCAGATACGGGCATACTTTTGTCCAATTAAATTAATTTCCCTTAGAGCAACCTCGAAACGGGGAATAAATTAAGGACGTTAGAAATATAGCGAAATATGCGGAGCTTGTAATTTTCTTTGCCATGGCACTGGCCTTAATTAGGCCTAAGGATAGGTAATATCAGCTTCAAATGACCCGTGTGAACTGAAACCACTGACCGTCGGTCGATGGAAGTTTTAATGACAATTATTATATCATCTGGGTCTCTGCGGCAACGTTCATAGGTGTGTCTGTAAAAGAAGAAGGAAAAGAAAAAAGAAGAAAGAAAAAAAAAAAGAGATAGAGAAAACCGCGTTGAGAAATGTATGTGGGATCACACGGGTGACCGCGGGGTATCATTTTTATCTCGTGATATCGTAAATTCTCTTCTCGAATCGAGGAGGTCGGCTCAACATTTTCGTAGCATAGTTTTCCCCATTTCAGGGGGACGAGTTTGAAAAGACCCCCTAATGCGAAACGCACCGATGAATTCATATAATATTCAAATGAAGAAACGACGCCAAATTAGACCCTCGACTCTGTAATTGGGAGTTATTTTCTCGGATGATTTGTCTAACCGCAATCACGGTTCAATGTCATTCATTCATCGCGACTCCTTTCACCTGCGCAGGGGACTCTATGGGTATCGAATCGCTACCGCTGAAACTCTCACGTGTTTCATCGGATATACTCCGTGGAATTTTCATCCACCCCCCCGTGTCCGAGTCGCTGCAAAATTTTTGTCTCGGACTCGACGTCCGATTACGAGCGTTCGATCGGATAGCACCGGTACGCGAAGACGAAGGGACGCGAAACCTTGCGATCGACCTGAATAAACGTCGATGGAAGTTTCTGTACGCACATCGTACACGTCCGTCGCGTAGTGTCGTCGGTTTTACGGCGTTCGGTGACGTCAGTCGGAACACGGTGGCATAACGAAATTGACGCGAAGGCGATCCTACGGTTCGATTTATTCAAGTTCGCTACGTTATACTTATAATTGTGGCGATACGACGTGCCGCCGCGTTTATAATTCATTACATTCGATATGGCGATGTTTCTCACGGTGACTGGCGGGCAATTCAGAAAAGCGAGGCGAGGGTGATTTCACCAGACGGCGGATCGCGGTGGACGCCTACAATGCCGCCGGTGAGGGTTGACTGATTTGTGTTGGCAAGGTCCGTCGCCTTGACTCTAATGGGAATGAGCTTGTGCACCGAGCCAGTTTGCTCTCAGGTGTTGTAGAAAGGATAGTAGCGCGTTTCCATTGCAAAATACCGCGGGTGGTGGTGGTGTTCGTCGAGTCTCGATTAATTCGTAAACCGATATGGCGCGCGAAAAAATTCTCACGTTACGCCGGAGACAATGGCTCCTCGAGCGGCGGCGGCGGCGGCGGCGGCGATCGATTATAATACAATTAACGCTCGTAAGTTTCCTCGCTGAAATTGCTAAACCGCAACGATCCTCGCGCATGCCTTTCGTGCGCTAGGAAAATGACCATTTTAGCAACTAGCAGCGATTAGAGGCCGATTGAAATTCTAAATCCGGTATAAAACGCACGCTGTTATTCAGTATCGGATACGCAGCGCTCGTACACTTCGGTACGTACGTACGTACCACCTGCTTATTTTGCCTTAGCCCGTTCGATTGTAGTGATGTTTTTTTTTTTTGTTTTTGTTTTACTCGATCGTTTCAACTTGTAACAGGCGTATGTCAGGCTGCCAAGGCGCGTGCCCTTGCCAGTGTCCTTGGTTCACAATTCCAGGCGGTAACCCTTTGGGAGCCGTTACGAAACATCGCCAACTTAGGATTACATTCGTCACGTAGCCTATCTTAGCCTAGCGTTGGCTCTCTCTCTCTCTCTCTCTCCCTCTCTCTGTCTCTCTCTCTCTCTCTCTCTCTCTCTCTCTCTCTCTCTCTCTATTTCTCTCTTTTTCTACGGTTAGACCCACGGGTTGTTGCAGGTAATGCTCGTCGGTGACTTCAATCAGTACGCGGAGACCGCGCTATCTGACATTCCAAGCGAACCGATATAGAAGCGACAATTTACAACCGTGGCTCCGCAGCCACCGCTAGCTGCTATTGGATTCCAGGTAGATTACTCTAATCGGAAACAACTGTTCTCGCGCGTTCTTGGCCGAGCTGATTTTTTTTTTTTTTTTTGTTTCCATCGTTTTCGCAACGCGCACATGCCTCGGGTGCGCCACGTGGTGGTTCAATGACGACAAAAAATTGCATAACACTTGGCCGCCATATTGGATCCTCCCGCGTATCAGTGCGCGGGTATACCCGCCGTCCCCCTATCTTCCCTGAAAGCACACCCGGGCGTTTCATTTTTTCTCGGATAGCTAAATGGAAGAACGCTGTTTCGTCGTCTCGATACTCCGCTTCTATTAGTCGCAATCTTCAGCCGCCCTACTTCCAGAAATGCGCGCCGATGCTCGCCACTCTCCCAGACTCTGGAACAAAGAAAATCGCACCCTCGACGCCGCCTCGTTATCGCCTCCTGCCCTGAAACCCCGTCACTACCATATTCACGCCGCGACACGACGAATCGACCAAAAAAATTGAACAAATGAAACAAATGAATAAATAAATAAAAAAAAAAACAAATCGGACTCTTCGGCGTTGCGGTCCGCAAGGGCCCCCGATCTTGGAATCTGCATCTTCATACTTTTCCAGCGTGAGACGGTGTCGTTAAGTTTCGTACGACAATGCGCGCCTTTCTCTTCCCGAGATAAAGCACAAAGAACGGTCGTTGTTTCACGTGGCGCGCCGTAGGGAGGAGGGGGAGGGTTGGAGATAGCGGAGAACGAGAAGCGTACGTACGTACACGTAAGTGGACAGGAGGTACTACGGTCCAAGGTGGTAATTATGGAAACAGGTGTCCGACACCGCGTCACAATTCGATTGTGAACGGTCACCTCCCCGTGCCCTATTCTCATCGGACACGTGCTCGTCCGCCGGCGGCCTTCTTCTTCTTTCCTTTACGCGCTTCCAGGCTTACCCACTCACTGTGACCAAAGTTATTGCCACATTCGTTCGCGAGTCTCAATTGTTCGTAAGCGCAATTATAACGCAAACTATATATAGTAATGAAGTAACGATGAGATCGCGATAACCCCTATTCGCTCCTATAGCTTTTGCTCCAACTGCGTGTACGCCGTACCGACGCGGTAAAATATATTACGCGATTGTTTTACAATCCGGTAAATCTATCTCTCGACGTAGAAAAATGGAAAAAAAAAAAAAAAAAAAACACCAAACAATAAAGTAAAAAACAAATTATTCTAAATACGTATATAATTATTACGTCGCTTATCGATAAATGAAATCCCGCGATGGATTTGCTCATCCCGAGTCGCGCTCATCGTCGTGACTCTCCCTCCTAGTCGCGAACGACGACTGCAACCGTACGAACTTACATCATACGGGGCAAATTGCGTGTAATATATTATAACAGATGTGCGATGCATGTCGTATTATATGTCGGTTATCGTAAATGTCGATAATATATATATATATATATATATAGATATATGTGTGCGCCGACCAAAGGTTGAGCTTGCGGCGTTAATTGGCTGGTTAGGAGTTGGAAAAATATTTGTAATACATGGGAGTTGTAAAAAATCAACCGAGTCCATAATAGATCACGTTCACAATGTCCGACGTCTGTGTAAAAGGTACGGCTGAATCACGCAAAAGTATAAGGAAAAAGAAATAAAAACCAAGTGAGATCCGTTACGGTTTGACGATATCGAAGTAAATAAATTAATGAATTATACTACGGGCGAAAAATTATCCTACGATTCGGCCGATTTCGCTCGATCGTATTGTCGGACGCGGCGAACGGACAAACGGTGAGGAAAAATAAATCGAAGATGTATAAAGAATTGAGAGGAACGGACTCCACCGGTGAGAGGATTCGATTTATGAAATGAGTATCGGTTAGCGATGAGCGCATTGAAACCCGCTTACCATGTTAAACGTATAGATTAATATCAAATCGTTATTTATTCAACCTCAATTCACTTCTAAACTGCGCCTAAGATCTGTACGTTTATTCGTAGTTTATGATCTCATCCCACATAGTTTCTACGTCAACACCATCTCTAATTACACGTTACTCATATTGTATATTGTACGTACGTACACGCTTTACCTACCTCTCTATAATTTCATACGAACCAGTCTAATAAACCATCTATGTATATCCGAAATTAAGTTGTACGCTTCGAGTGTTTTGACTCGCCTCTTTTTTTTTTTTTTTTCACTTTTTCGTTCTCTTTTTAAGGCGATCGCCTCGATTTGAGGAAATGAATTAATTCGTATCGGACGGGCAACGTTATTGTCCACCTGTATCGCGGGTATAGACAGAGCGGACCGGCAGGTAGAATGTTACAGAATACCCGCTGAGTAACTGCAGGCTCTGCGTCACACCTGTTAAAGGTGTGAACATAAATCAGATGTTAGTCTAAACTAACCTAGCGTAACCCACAATATTCCGATACTTACCTCCTCGGCTACGGGGCTCTTTGCGGTAACATAACTCAAACTGGAACGAGCGGAGGAACGAGGTGCTCTTCGGCTTACTTTATAAGAGCAATTCTTTTTTCGCCGCCCCCTTGCTGCAAGTGTCGAACGTGCTTCTGTAGATTTATCGATTTTAACAAATCGCCTACATATTTCTGAAAACTATATTTCAAAGATGTACTAACGTTGCACGCACGTGCCGCATTTCCAGTCATTCGTCGTACGAATTTTCGACCCGTTATTTTTTCACAATTTCACATCGCCGTATCTTGGTAGGCTTTTTTTTTTTCTCAATCTCAATCTAATTTTTATGCTCCAAAAATCGAAAAGATGGCGACAACTCGATCAATATCACAGACAGACCAATTCAGCTATTCAGTTCGTATTCCTGAGATCGAAAAAAGGATTACCTGCAGACCTGAATTAAAAAAAAAAATTATCGTTTTTCGACCCCAAAATCGAAAAAACTCCGTCATCATGTTTTTGGAACAGAATTAAAAATGGAAATACGGGGAACGCTCGTGTTATTTTCAGACTTATTTCGGCCGCGTAATTTACGCGAAAAAAAATTCGGTGAGCTTAAAGATAAAATTTCTGTCCTCTTGAAGCGCAAATAATGAAGAAGAATACGGGGGGTGGCGAAGATCGCATGCCACCACCTTCGTTAAATGGTTGCAATTCCGAGCGCAGCCTCGGGAGTTTACGAGTCAAAAAACGGTCAAGAAATGCGATCTCTCGGTAATCATGCGCGGCAGCCCTCCCACGGCGGTGGTACCCTACGCCCGGAGCTTGTTAACCTCCCGATACTACCGAGGTTTCCTTTTACCCGATAAGAAACGATTCTCCCTAACGCCTTATATTACCTATATCCCCGCGTACACCGGCGCAGGGGGTTAACCCCGCCAGATACGATCGTGTGATATCAGCTGCGGTATTTCGCGTGCAACGCCACGTAACCTGTACCTACGAGGTTTTCGCTTCTCGAAATCTCCACGTTGATTTCTCTAGTTCCTTCGGTTTCGTCGGATCATCAATTTTCCAGCGATTGAAGGAAAAAGTGAAGGCGACCCATCTCGTCAGTTTTCACGTCACGCCAGAGAGAAGAGAGAAGAAAAAATGATGGAAAATCTTTACGGTGCACAACGAAGTTTTATATCAGCTATTTAGTTGTCGAGCGTGAAAAACCGGCTTGGTCGAAAGAAGAGAAGAGAGAAAAAAATGAATGAAATAAAAATAAAAACCGCTTAACCAGCGCGGGTTTTATGCCGAAAATATCGTTACTCGCGAGATAAGCACTCGAAGATCATGATACTTTTAGCAGGTGATATAATACGAAATAAAGAGTATCGTATAAATGGCCACTCCGGCACTTTAGGCGAAGAGGGAGCACAGCTCGTAATAATATATCTGAAAAAAAGAGAAGAGAAAAGAAATGCGAGAAAAAAAAAAAGAGGGAAAGAGAGGAGGAGGAGAAAAAAAAAAACGAAGGCGAAGGATGTTGAGCCGCATAAGAGGTTGAAAGACAGCGTATATCTGGGACTCTTAACGCTCACCTCTCGACACTTATAAATGGCCCGAGACGAGTCCGCCGAGTCCCCGTATACAATGGGCGTCCTCGAGTCCTCGGGGTCCTTCGGGCGAAGAGCGTTATACGTGTACGTGTATAAGTCCGAGCTTAATGTGATTACTAACCGCGCTCTCCGGGCGGACGGGTGGGGCTTTGCTTTTGTCTGTTTAATTTTTCTTCCTCCTTTTAACCACCTCTCTTTCACGAATGATAATCCGATTACCACCGATTCGGA
The DNA here is from genome assembly GCF_917208135.1 of Athalia rosae. Lineage (NCBI taxonomy): Eukaryota > Metazoa > Arthropoda > Insecta > Hymenoptera > Athaliidae > Athalia > Athalia rosae. Next base: position 19,343,827 of record NC_064026.1, on the reverse strand, counting down.
GAAATTAGGGGAGCGGGCGATGCGCCCTCCGTCGCTTTACGATTATAAGCGACGAATACAAACGAGATATGCGCGCTGTAGCCGCAACTTGTAACATTTCTCAAAATGCTTTGACACCCTTGTCTCCTCTAACACCGAATCCTACTCTGACAGAGTTTTTCGTCCAAAGCCTCTGAAAAGAACTCGGCGCAAATCTCCCCAATCCGCTACGTGTGCCTACGCCGAAGTTCCTTACTTTTTCTCTTCGTATGTTTCGCCTTTTTTTTCCTCACCGCCGCTTCTTCTTTATTCCTAATTCGCGATTTCCGTACATCCGACGGGCAATTATCGCATTTCTTTTTCCACAATCTTCCAGCGCGGTAGCGTACGGGAGGAGAGTGAGTGCGCGTGCGACACACGCGTGAACGGATAAATGATTAGTTCGAAGTGAGGCGAGGTAGTAACTAGTAACTTGACGTATGAACGAGTTGATGATGATTGGGCCATTCGTTCGACGCTGTCCTTGCCGGTAATCGTTCCATTTATCATTTTGCACATTTCTCGGCAAGCTCATTCAGCGAGTTCTTTCGACCACCCGGGGAGCAGCGAAGTGTGCGGTAGAAAAGCGTGCGCGGTTCCCTCCGTATCTACGTACCTACCTACCTGCTACGTGGCGCGTGTGCATCGCTCAAAAGTTAATAAGATCGGCGTGTAAATCGTAACTCGGAAGTTTCTTCACAAATGTATCAACGTTTCGCTTTATTTTATTATCATCACATGCGATTGAAAGTCGAACGTCGGAACGCGAGGTGTGGCGGAACGTGACTTGGATTAATCGCCCCTTCATCCTACTCCGTATAAACCGGGAATATCCGGAGGGACTCCTCCTTCTCCTTCTACGTCGCGTTGCGTCGATTCGCTAATTAGTTGGCACTCGAGGCGCGGAACCGCCCTACCGATCTCCTTCCGCTCGCTCTCCTCAACCTGCAGATACCCCGATACCGCGATTCCGCCGATACCGCTCTCGACCGTACGTAACACGACGCACCGCGGACCTCTTCCGTTGATTTATCGTACGCGTTACACCGCTCTATAGATTAGGAGGAGATCTCGGCTCCGTCTGGGGAGAAATAAAATTTCACCGAGCGAGGTATGATAAATTAATTTGGCGCACTTGCGGCGTCGCGCGTTTCGCACGATTTCTGCATAAATACCGTATACTTAGGTAGACGTATATCTGGGCACCTACGCGTTCCGTAGTACGCGGTTCGTACGCGACCGTACAGGGGTGAACCGAGAATATTTACAAGCGTGGAGAACCGCCGCTACTGTTAATTACGGATTCCATGCCATTAACTCAATTAGTCGCAGTGAAATTGCGCTTGCTTAAGCAAACAATTGCGCGCAACGTGCTCGTTATTCCTCATTTATTTCTCATTTATTAACTTACGCGGTTCGTATCTTATCTGTATACGTATATCCGCGATCCTCTTAATTTGTTCCATATTTTTATCAAGCCCGTTGAAAAACTCGGAATTTCATTATCCCTTCGGAGCCGAATAGTCGTATCGGATATTCGTGAAAAATCTAGGTAAATGAAACGGCCGCCGGTGCATCTGACGCGGCTTCGACGAAATTTCAAATTTTGCACAAAAATTAAACGCTGCGCGTAACGCGATGGATACAATAATTGTACGAGTGTGAGTCCAGAGGTATACGTGTATATCTATAATATGAAGAACCGGCGATATTTGTGATTCAATAAAATATTCTCCTCGAAGCCATAACTCTTCTCTACCTGTCCGTTAGTTCTTTGGCTAAAAAGCGGTAGTTATCGACCATAGAGATTCCGCGGAGACGGTGGCCAGCATCGGCAGCATCGGCAGCATCGGCAGCAGCTGCTCTTCGCTGTTTTCATCCATCCTCCGCTCTTTCTGTGCCTTCCTTTTCCCCGACAGCTTCTTTCGTTCGATATGTTCCCCCTCATTTCCCGATCCTCTTCGGACTCCTTTTCTTTTACCCCCCCCCCCCCCCAGTCGTAGCGGGACAACTTCGATCATCGTACGCGGAGCTGTTCTGATCCAGAGGTGACAAAAAGTAAAAAACTGTAAAAAACTGTAAAAAAAAACTTTGAAACCAACAAAATTATACGCAGTAGGCTCCGTTAATTAATGTCGCCTCTAACAAATCCTAACTGTTACCTGCAGATCCTCGATAACAATCCGCCAAAAAGACTACAAAGACCGACGTTAAACGGGATGGAAAAATCCTTATTAGTCGAACCACTCTCTTCGATCGTTCGCGGCTAATTCTCCTTCGCGATTCTACGCGGTTAAAACTTGTACCACCGGCCCATTGAAACGTCCGGTTTATAAGGTAAGAGCAGACGCGAGTCGCCTCGCCTTGGAGGATTCGAATCAATTATTTGCATAATTCAGTTTTATTTTTTTTTTCTTTCTCCGAATTATTCGCCAACGTTCTCAAATTCAAACCGGTGAGAAAATCAGAGGGCTGCCGGATGAAGTTTGAAAAATTATTTTTCACCCCCCACACCAGCGACCTGTCGAAGAAGCAAAGAACGAAAAAAGGAGAGGAAAAAATTACGATGGAATTATACGATTACGTGTATTACCTGATCGTTTTCTCGTACATATATATATATATATGTATACATATATGTATATATGTATAATATTGTAAATGAAATACTGCAGATTTCCCACATTATGAAACATACATGTATATGTATACGGCTGCGCATGTAATATACTTGGGCAGCGGTATTATTAAATAATTGAATTCCGTATCTCTCGGTAATTCCGAACGTGACCGCCCAGATTGTTATTTACGGTGTGCCGGTAATAGTCCTGACGTGCGACGAATCCCCAATTGATCTCGTTGATGAAATCGAAGGGGGTTTTTCAAAAGGTAGGAGGAACCCACCGTTACGCTTCGATGAAATCTTCCGCCGTTCACATTGCCCGCGTTGCTGACGCTCTGCACTTCTTCGCCTCGACGATCGAAACGCATTACCCACCCATACGTGCACGTGACGCATGCGTTACACAGTTACACGCTATGTGGCTTAATTACTTTTTACGAAAGCTGAACATATAACAGCCGTGTGAACCCCGGGGATGGAGACGTAGCCGAGAAAGAAAAAAGCGACGAGCAAAAAAAGGGGGAAAATTAAAATCAAAAAAAAAAAGAAGGGGGACGGCGGTGCGGGTCGAAACGAATGAATTGGCACGCGGCGCAGCTTGGAAAAACGCTGAGAAAAATCGACGCGTATTAAACGCTTACAGTATTCGATAATAATAAAAACGCGAGATCGCTAGGAGGTGCGGTGCGGAGCGGACAGACGAGACGGCCTGCTCCAATTTTCGCGGCAATTAGTAGCCGCGTGTAGTACGCGGCGCGACGTAGGGCATCGTACTTACCGCGAAGGGGAGAAAGGGGAGGAAGGGGAGGAAGGGGAGGACGGTTTGCCCGGCGACTATTAGCTCGCGTTCGCTTAAATCTTCGCCGATGCACCTGACCGCGGGAGCGAACGGTGCGCCGGGGAGCGCGCTCGCTGTTCCCCCGGTTGCGCTGCACGTTATGCAAATGACTGGCGGCGGCACTTTGTACCTTTATATCAAGAGGCGAGCTCAAATTTACTAGCTCCGGAAGGAGAGCGAGCGAGCGAGCGAGCGAGCGAGAAAGAGGAAGGAAGAAAGGGGGAGAAAATAAAATTACGAAAAGTCTCGGGGACGCTGCCGCTGACGCTTCTAGCGGTGCCGAGAGGATACCCTCGCGTTCCACTCAGCGACCTCGAGAGGATAAGAAACCGAGAGGGGCGGTCGCCGCTGACGCTGCAGGAGGCAGAAAAGTGTATATCGGAGATCAGCCAACTACCAACTACCTATAGCTTCGTACGCGAGTACGCCCGTTATCAACGCTACATCTTATTTTACGCGCGCTTTTTCTACGAGTGACGCTTCTATGCGCCAGCTATGACGTCGGCGTTTGCGCGGAGACGATTACGGGTGACTTTTGCTAGACGCAAATTGACCGGAGCTCCGGATTCCCACTGGTACCTACGTACTTTGCGAACGCGACGTTTAATACCCCTCCCCCTCCCCCTCCCCCCCAACAACAAACGGCAGGTGCGCTTTACGCCGCGGACCCTTTCGCTTGTACTTGGACGTTACGCGTCGGCGATCACGCGGATGAAAATTTTCCGTACTGATTCTAGGTCCGGACGGGTAAGAGATTCGAGATGAAATTCACCGCGGGATGTTGTCGTCTGTGCGGTTACATCCGTTTCCAGTCTTCCGGTAATAAATCGAAGCGATTTATTCGCAAGGATGGACGAAATGGCTCTGATTCATTTTTAATAAAACGTGATATTCCGTCGACTTTGGACAGCTTTTAAAAATTATTCGAGTTTCATTCTTCTCTGGATACTTATGGAAGAGAAAGAAAAACAGGGTCATTGAGTACGGCTGATTACTTTCTGAACCGCGGAATCTTCTCGGAGATCCCAGACGCGAGGTATAATTATACATATAAAGATATACCATACAAATCTGAATAAAGGTTTTGGCAACGCGAGGTGTCCTTCGCGCGAGTCCTGACGAACGGAGGCGAAGGTATATATATATATATATGTATACGCGTATATCGTACGGTTTTATAACGTCGTGAAGTAGGCAAGAGAATGTCGCGCCTACGCCTCTCTAGGTACCCATTATACCTACCTACTTTGTCAAGTGAACTTCGTCATTCTTACGAAATATTTTCTCATTCGATCGTCGCTAAAACTTTGTTCAACGACGACTGCAGTATCGCGGTATACTACGGTCGGTGGCGCACCGAGGGAGTTCGTGACCTCGGATCAAACGCAACGATCGTCATTTATTTTACTCACTATTTCTTCATTTCTGTCTCTTCGTTCGTTTCGCTACTATATTATTTTTCATTCGACTCATCCGTTCATTTTTCATTTTTTTCTTCATCGCTACGGATCGGAGGACTCGCGTAGCCGAAAAACCGTTCGAAACCGCTGCCTTTTACTTTTGAACGTATCGAGGTCCTTACGACCTTCGAACATTTCGATCACGCCTGAAGCGCATTCGTTTCAAAATCTCTTTCGACTTCTTCGCCTCTCTTTTCTCGACGATCGCGTCCTAACGAACATACCGGGTTAAGAAGGCGATCGGGCGTTATATTTATTTCTTCGGATGACACAATTGTACCCAAATCGCACTGTAACACCGACGGATGCTAAGTGTACAGGGGGAGTTGCGCGAACAAGAGAGAAGCGCGTTATTACAAGCGACGCGCGAAGCCCGCTGCAGCGCTGACGATTATTCATCATCGTCGTTCCACCGGACAGACTCGCGTTATATTCCCTAATGCGTTATCGCTGTGTAACATCCGCGATCCATAATTGCGTAGCTACACAATCTTAGCGCATATTCGCCGCGCAATCTGCGCTCAACGATCTTAGATTCATATGGCTACGTATATACGTACGTAGTACGCTCTACCCGTAACGCGCGTAGATTCAGGATCTGCAGCTTCGCGTTCAACTGTGCCCACAGTTCGGATATCACGTTCATCGCGCCTAATGCATCTTGAAATTTTTCTACCCACCGATTATCTAGTCCCGCAGCGCGGTAACGTGGTTACCTACGCGGCAGCTTAAATCCCATTAATATTGGGCAATCCTCGCGGAATCTCAGGACCGTTTTTCCTTTTTTTTTTTTTCTCAGCTCATTCTCAGTATTTCTCCCGGTGCATCGCACGTTTGCGGTATTCGCCGCGCGTCGACGTAAAATGGGAGAAAGAAAGAGAAAAAACAACGTTCAAACGCACGGTTTTATCTGATAGGAATTTTACGTCACTCGGTGCAGGGAACGTCCGACCAGATATATTCAAAGATCGATGAATTTTCCGTTTTTAACGGGAAATTATTTACGTTCCGAAACAGTGCGCGATCGACGTACCGTTCGCTCGAATTTATAATCAATATGAATATTTTGCGCACGTTTGACATTTACGGGGTTCCGGTAGCTGCTTTGTATTATGTACACTAATGCCGACGATGTAATTAATCGATCCGTACGCAGCCGCAAAGACAAATTGTTATTTATTTCAGTCGTGTATATACTTTCAATTAACACAGTTCTATTTGTGTGTAACGTAGAATGAATCAGGGATTCCGTTTGATCCGATGATTGGATGAAGATAATTCCTGGATCCTGGCGGCTGTAGATTGAGAAAAAAACATCGCCGATAGCTTCTGGTCGCGGAAAACGATTTCGAGCGCATATTTCAACAGCGTGTTGATTTTCCAAAAGTTTAATCGATTTTAGAAATCGGAAGCGATCGGACGACGACGAGCTTTGCCCACGACGGATTTTCATAGTTTTGGAATTCCGGTGAAATCGAATTCTCCGCGGGGTAGCTGGGCGCGTTGAAAATTGAAAATGGAAATTATCGATAGAAGAGCGTAACGATTAGAGTTATATGTTCGGATCGTAATAACGTCGGATCTCCCGTGGTCGAAATCGATAATCACGTTTGAATATTCGTGTTCAACATGCCGATTAGTGTAAAGAATTCTAAGATACGGCGATCTGAAATCAATTAGAAAATCTTCGAAAATAACTTACACCGTTTTTATCGCCTCTTAAAAATGGAAACGCACCGCACCGAACCGAATGCTCGTTTTTCGGCGACGGGAAAGTTCGAGAGTTTTCTCGAACCTCCTCCATACCGTCGCCCCGTTAATCGTGAAATCTTCGAAGATACGTCGGTACTGACAAAAATCGCAAAAACAGAAACGAGGTGTGGCGAAAAATGCGACGAAAAATTAGCGACTCGAGCGATAACGAACGACAAACGATTAGGGACGACGTTGAACGGAAAAAAACGGAGAAACGAGTAGGAGATGAAATATTCGACAAGGATATCCGGTTTCGTTTGCGTAAGCCCGGCCGTGAACCAAACAAATTCCCTACAGTTGAACCCGCTCCCCGAGATTTGTCTGGATCTACGACATCGATTACGTGTTATCGTTACTCATCTGCGACGCGGACGTGGACTAACCGTCGCCTCATATTCACACTCTGAAAGTTGAACTGATCAGCGCTCCTGATGACGCTTCTCTTCGTATATCCTACCTACGTACGTACGTTGCGTTGCGCTGCGCTGCGCTGCGCGTACACGGACGACTGTTACGTGCCTTGCGTTTATTCAGCTTCTTCCAACTCTCGGTAATATCTGATTCAGCGGAGGCAGCTACGTCTCCTCAGAGATTCCGATCTCATATGCTCCTGACGGCGCGGCAGCAGCTGTGGATCAACCAAATACGACGACTCGCCTCCTTTACTCAGCGAGAACTCTCCTTGCGAGTTTACTGAAAAAAAAAAACAAACAAAAAACGAAAAAAAAAAAAAAATACCGCACGTAACGCGGTTGCGCAAGGCACCGGTGCCGATCGCGAGGTTACAACAGCTGATGTACGGAGCCCCGCTGAAAATTCTGCACATCGGATTCCGGCGGCCGTTCGGATCGACGAAATTCTTACGGTGAAAAATTGTCGCCTTTCCACAAAAAAGGGACGAATCACCTCCTCGAAGGGCGCTCCGATCGAAGCAAGCAATCAAGACAATTCCTGATTACAGCGGATCGGATTTTTGGATTACGTGGCGAGTAGAACGGAGTGTATATATATATATATATATATATATATATATATATATATATATATGAACGTGTAAAAAGCGGCAACTCTCGGGTGAAAAAGACACGTCTCTCTCCACCTGTATACTTATAGGTGTTATTTCGTGCGTTTGTGCCTAGGTACGTAGGTACGTACATGAAACGCAATGCGGAGCTGAGAACGTGAAAGCGATTATAACACCGGCCCAACCTAACCTGGTTTTATTCATCTCGACCTCTACTCGTGACCTTTACGCGATGCATCCTAGGAAATATAGCGTGGCTGTAATAACTCTGGACAAACCTCATCGCGTCTTACTCCGCACGCACGGATATCAGGATATAACCAAAGCGTTCCTGTACATGTATACGTGCGACCGGATACATCGTACCGTACCGTGGTGCGTGAGAACAGGTTTTTCGTTGCACAAAATTCTACTTTTCATATTTTTGTCGGTAAAAAGAAGAAGAAGAAGAAGAAAAAAAGAAACCACGAACAAAAATTATCCTACAAAAAAGATACGTTTCAGATGAAAATGAAGAAGAAAGAAAAAAAATTGAAAGAAGCAGATGTGATGAAAAATAGACTCGATCTCGTTGTTGCGATGCACCGAGGATTGTAGAATTTGCTCGCGAGCACTCGGAGCGCTCGTCGCGTTACAGAGGGCATGGAAGGACGTATAGGATCCACCGGCATATTCTTTACTCCCTCGTGTGTGTGTGTGTGTGTGTGTGTGTGTGTGTGTGTGGCGCTGCCAAGAATTACGTAAGAGTACGTATACGGTATGGATATTTTATTAGGGCCCCGTTTGTGCCCGCCGATGCGATTTAACCCGCGGACTCGTCGAACTCCTGCGCTATTATACGACTCGATATGTTGCGCCGTGTGGCTGACGGTTAGAGGGCACCGAACACCTCGCCTGCACGTTCCGCAACTATTAAATAAACGCGGTAAAATTGCGGGTAGCAGCGTTCGATATTTCCGAAGTAATAGAATAGGAGGCGCACGGTCAATGTGAAAGAGGGCGGGTATACCTGCGTACACCGGGTTACGGTGTTGCGCGTGTTTCGTTTATACTTCTAGGTGAATACTTACGGACTTACATACATGGCGTCCGAGTACACCGATAACACGGTTCTGAAATAATTGAGTTGTAGGTTGTTGGAAAATCACGTAATTGCGCAACATTTGTACGCGCTAATAACCGAGTACGCGATGCTTTAACGCGAGGGTTTTCTCCATTGTGGGTTATTAATAGGGACGTATACTTCCGACCGACCAATTATTATCCGAGAGTCTTTGATACTCCGATAGATCATCTTCGAACCTATAATAATTTTATACTCTCCTAATTGTATAGCGAGTCCATTTCGAAAATTCAAAAAGTCCGAATTTTTTGTTTCGAACTTCCAATCACCCTCCCTCCTAATTTTTGTTATTTTCTTCTTATTCTTTGCTATATTTCGGCTCTTCAGTTTTTAGTTAGTCGAAAAAATTCTCGCCTACGAAAACATTCGTCGCACGGGCGATCATGTTAATCGATTCGCTCAAGGAACAAAACTTCTCTTTTCTCTGCTTCTCGTTCGCTTATATTCGTTCATTTTTCCACATTTCGTTAATCTCAGAGTCGATAAAATTATTCTACGAACGGGCCGCAGCGATTGCAATTCATACACATGTCAATTCATCAAGTTACGAGGATGAGAATTTTTCAAATAAATAATCCGGTAAACGTCGAACACCGACGCTATGTAATTTGGACTATTTCCCGTTCCCCTCTTTTTTTTTTTCTTCGTTTTATCTTTTCTCTTACCGAGCGCAATACTTCATCCCCACCCATACCGTGAGTTTAATGAAAGGGGGGCGTTTGTTACTCCGAAGAAACTAACATTCAAATTAATAATAAGATTTATGTAACGATCTGGTGAAATTTAACGTACACTTCGTTATTTATAGACCACCTTGAATAGGCCATTCATTTTCGGGGTATAATCCAGACCGCGTCCGCGTTATACAGCCGTACCTCCAAGATTTAGTGACGAACTTTTTCCAAACTATTTTTCTCTCCCCCCTCGCAGAAAAATCATTCCTCTTTCATTCCTCCTTCATTTTTCTTTCCTTTTTTCTTTTTTCTTTTCCGATTTCCTTTTCTCGAGGGCGCGAAGGTTACAAATCGACAATTGAACGATATTATCGCATTAATAAAAGGTAACTTCCACGTCTCGGTGGCGCGGGAGGAGCAGCAACACCGGCTATCGCGAATTAATCATTTGAACTGCATGTGTACGCGGGTTGCTTCGAAGTGAAACTTCGCAGTAATACGGTATACGCGCGGTATAATAGATCACCCGGTACGGGAGCACCCCGCGTGCTCGCAACTTACAAGTAGAAGCACGTGTCCGAAATGTTGACTTGAGTAATTACGTCAACCGGTTGCCAGAGGGGATGACCACCCCACCTCCGATCCCGTGAATTTTCGGGAGTCACAAATCCGTGTCTCTCCGTATCTCTTATCTCAACTCGTGAATATCCCGAGGATTTATGACCGCCCGGATCCCCCCCCCCCCCCCCGCTTCCCCGCTCGGCTTTATTCGAGACCCTTAAATTTCTCGCTCTCGTAACCCGAGGGTAAAAGACTTCGGGATTTTCTCTAGGGATAATAAGCCAAGTTTAATCTTATATATATATATATATAAATACTCGAAATTCGCAAAACATACCGCGGCCTCCTTTTTAGCCGGCGATAATTTTATAATTTCTTAACGTCGATTATATTAATTCGCTAAATTGCACCACGCGACATGCTCAATAAATTTTTCCCCACGGCGTCCACTCTCCGTATATATATATATATATACATACACCGTGCCGAGGCTTTCTTTCGTACACTCGCTGGTATTATCTATCAATTTGCTCTTGTAATAAACGCCGAAGAATCCAACGTGTACACGATAATATTACCGACGTACTTACCGACGCACATACACCTATTCCCGCCGTCCATCCGTATTGTCTGTATCTCTCGCGGCCTACGTATATCTGAATCTATAGGTGCACTTATCTACTAATACTCGGGAGTTAGATATAAAGTTAAATCTATAGGTATGTTCGGATAATATGGGGTTGCTGACTGCAGGTTGCATGCGATGTAATTAGCCGCGGCACCCGCCACTGAACGGTATATAATGTACGGAGGAGATACATAACAGTCCACGTGAGTCACGCGTCTTATTATTACTGTATATATATAATAAACACAACTGTACGATGTATTGACGATAATTAAAATCTGTGTAACTGTATCGTACCGGGCAACGTATCGCGGCGGAAATATCATAGGAGAAAATCTCGCGCGTTTCATTTTCTAACGAGTTTATTATAAAACGCAGTTAACTTCGTTCGGAGGATCGGAAGAAAAAGAGGAAGAATTCTGGAATCGGGAATCAAAGTATCACTTTTTTAACTCTTATATATATATGTATATATTCAGGCGGAGGGAAAAAAAAATGAGAAAAAACAAAAAAGGAGGAAGGCGCACCGGTAAATAAATAACAAATACGACGACCCCCGCTCTTATTTTTCGTTACTTTATGCGCACCTCGAATTCCTTTTTTTTTTCCATTTCTTAAGGGGAAAGTTTTTATAAATCAACTCTCTTCCCGACTCTTTCATCGTGGCCATGTCACTGCCGCTGCCGCTGCGATATCGCGTCTGCTCCCTACCGTATACCATATGATAAATAGGTGTATAAATTGTATATACCTCGTACACGTACACACGTACTCAGATATACGTTTGTAGCGCGTATGCGCTTACGGCTTACAATGCACTCTAATTGAGGATACGCGGCGCGCCGCCCGCGAGTCAAGAGTATCGAAGGAGAAAAGAAAATATTCGTTTCATTGGGGGGACGGAGAGAGAAAGGGGGGAATTCGAGAGAAAAGTAACAGAGGATATAACGCGGCGAGGGAGAAGAGCGGAGCTTTCGCGTTTCGCGAGCGGCTAATTCATTGCATTAATTCACGGTGTGGGTGCTCCGTGAGCGTACGCCTCTTACGTATATCCTCTCCACGCAATTTTCGTAGCTCGCGGCCTTCCGGCACTTCCGTCATCCCTGCCCGAGATACGTGCACGCGGGATAACTCTCGCACATCATTTTTCAATTATGACGAGAGAAGATGAAAAACCGAGTTGGTTTTTTTTTTTGTTGTTTTTTTTTTTCAAACGGGTCGGATTTTTACTTTCAACGGATTAGGACGTGAGATTCAATCAAGTCGCCGTTACTCTTATCTTTGTTACGGCGATGTATTAATTAAGGAATATTCTTCGGCGGACGAATATAACGCGTCACGTATCCGTCTATATATATATAAACAGTTTCGAAGAATCGTGACCCCGGAGGTCGGAATAGTTAACGAGGCAACGTTCGCTAATATGTTAATAATTACTAAACAACTAATTAAAAATATCTGTAATCCGAAACTACGAACGGTTATACCACCTATACCACATTTCCACACGCGTCTTCTTCTTCGTTATTTGACTGACAATGAGTCCTAAGCCCAATCAGTCGACGCTAGTGACAGGTGGAGTATTAACGCACGAACGTAAAATACCATCTATACACGCGCGCATGTACGTACATACGTACGTACGTATGTACGCATAACGCGCTCTCTCGCCGCACTGATTGATCGAACTTTAACTTATTAACGGAGATCATATTTCTACCGCGAGAAAGTTTACTCTCGGCGATATTGTTCACATCTATTTATACACCTATACCGTATAGGTTGGTGCCCGTGCGCCCATCGTACCTACGTACGTACGTACGTACATCGGAGATGCACAACGGCGTGCGCGCGTAGGTACCGTGAAGAATTTTATTCGAGAGCTTCGGGCATAACTCGCGGAATAATATGTAGCATACGCCCGCGTAGAAAAGATTTGTTCTCTTAATGCATAAGTAACGTATGGTGCAGGGAGCGGCGAATCATCACGCAGCCCCGATCCGACCGTTCAATATACGTACATATCGCCTGCGTTTTCTGGGGAAAAAAATCGCCGTTAACGGAACTCGAGGTCGTCTAAATTGTAGACATCGTATCTGCAGCGAGTCGTTTTTCAATATGTACATATGTATATAAACGTACCTCGTTTCCGCCCACCTCCGCAATGCGAACGAGGGTATTGCGTTACGGTGTTGCAACTCGGTCCCTTCAAGAGGACCGAAATTAAAACCGATTTGAAATACGCTCCGCACGCCCCGAATTGTAATCGAATCTCTCCACCCCGAACTCGTTACGCGCATAACGCGAAAACCTGCGCGAGACGACGTGAAATTTTTCTTGCGAACAACCAGAAGATTCAAACACTTTTCCAAATTTTTCGTTTCGATATCCAGGCGACCGACTCACCGATGTGTCTTGAAATAATTAATCGAGTATCGCGTACAGACGTCATGTTGTATAAACGGACGTGATTAGCGATATCGCTGACAAGTTCGGATAAGTTTTTTTGGTTTGTATTTTTTTTTTCTTCTTTATTTTCATTCAATTATTCACGATCACCCGGCCCGTACGGACGACACGTGGTCGAGAGTCGGTGAGAAACTGTTGAACGGTAGAAAAAGAGAAGGAGAAAAAAAAGAGAAGAAGAAATTATTTGCGAGAATTAGATTAATGTGTTAATTTTCGAAAATTCAATATCTCGGATTACCTATGCGGTGATCGATGATGATGAAATTTTAACGATCTCCGAATATGTTGAATGCGTACCTAGCATACATCAATATATATTATCGTATCAGTATATAGCGTATAGTTTCGTACATGCAACGTGTATGTATGTATATAAATATATGTATATATAATATATAATAATATATCCGAACGTTGAAATGTCGATAAACGCGTATAGGTTAAGATGAATCGAAAAATTTGTTGTGCAAAATATATATCCCAGTACAATAATTACGCGGATCAATTATCATAATTAATGGGGAATTCTCGTGATGGTTATAAGTTATGTCGGTAAGTTGCGACGGGTTTTATCGGTGGTGTGTAACACATATACATAGGTGTGTATGTACGAATAAGTATTGTATGTATATATATAAAATGCGTCTATACATAGGTGTATACGCGGTGTTTATATCCAGGGGAGTCGAAGCCATGAATCTCTATTGATCATTCCTTCGGATTTTTGCCCATTAATTAATTGATCGTGTATTAATCGGACAATTATGCAGTCTATACGGTGGGGTTATACCTATAATACCTGCCTCGCCTCTTTATACACATCTCCGCTAAGACGGCAATTATTCCAAAGCGGCGTCTCAAAGTAAACGACGACGACGATTTCTTTCAACTCTTTTTTTTTTTTTTTTTTTGTTTCGCATTTTTTCGAAGACCCTCTCTCGTGAATTTTGCGCTTGTACGTACGTACGCGTACGTACGTACCTCGCAATATCATCCCTGTGTACCGACGATTATAAAACAAGATTCGAACATCCGCGATAATTTATCTGCATCGGGAAGAGAAATGAACGAAAATCAAAGTGAATCGATGAATCTTTTTATTTTCTTTGCGGGAAGACGCAGACCCCACCCACCCACCCACCGAAGCCGGAAGCCACCGCGATTCAGTTTTTTCGATTCCGGCCATTTTCGCGCTCGGTAATTCAGAGTTTCGAAGAGATTCGCGGAAAACGGTCCGTGAAAATGTGCGCTCCTAGACGCGCTTCGCTCCGAGTCTTCGCCCTATAGCAGACTAGACATTTCTAGCGATATTTTACACCGCATCAAGCCGGTACGTACTCGAAGTGTAAACGGGTTATTTGCATATCAGCCAAGAGCGAGCGAGCGTTGACTGTTTGGTGGAAGAACCGTCGAGACGTCAGTTAGCCCCGGAGTGGTCGGACTAGCCTCAGTTTCCGTTAACGAGCCAACCTCACGGTTGTCCATTTACGCGTTTACGGACACCTGTATGCCTGTGTACGTATCCATGTCCTAGCCATGCGCTTGTACGTGTCGACGCATACGTGCGTCCCTTTTTGCGATATTGCTTTTGCATATTATTGGCCCGTCGATTCACCGTCGACTCTTATCCGCTCGTAATTAATTTTACTCCGCAGTCTTTTCTTCCGTCTATTTTTACTCAATCTTCCTTCACCGTACATTATGATCTTTTGTAGCTTTATGACCCATCGGTGTACAAGCGTTTTACCAACCAGTTTCAGTTATATAGCCTGGTAGTTAATACATATTTGATCGAAACACCTTTCGCTAAATAACGTAGTTGTTTTTTTTTTTTTTTTTTTTTTTTTTTTTTTTTTTATTTTTTTTTTATTCTTTGCTCTCTCGATCGTCACGTACACATCACACGGATGTGATTTTATACCCCGAGATATTTATGGCAATTATAATCAGATCTAATTTACCCTCTGTACTGAAATTGTATACGTATGTACACGTGTCTGTTTTCTTTTCTCGTCTGTTTTGTTTTCGTTTTTGTGTTTTTTTTTCTAATCCATTTATCTTTATAGCACAAAATTAAACGAGAAATTTCATCGTCGAGGAAATTAATATCCTCTGTACCGCGTGTGTATTATACACATTATACGGATGTAATATATTGATTATATTACAGGAATTATACTATGGAAAGATGCACGCGGTAGAGGCGGTACAACGAAGTCGAACGAGATGAGATAAATAACGCGAAATAACATTTGAATTATAAAAACGAACAACGAAAAGATATTTTCCAAGTAGATTAAGCAAAAACGTTAATTTATACTACTCGCGTTAATTGCGACACGAGTTCCAGCTTTTGCTCATCGGATCTTATTAGCGCGCAAACCAATTATACACCTTTATTAATATCAATTATAATTAAGGTGACAACGCGCAGCGTCCACCTCATCCTAGTTTACAAACTGTACACGCATACATTATATCGGGCGCGAAATCTCTCGAAGACGGTCTTTTTTTCTCTTTTTTTCTCGCGGATCACGTTTCCCTCAAGGGACAAAAAAGTTGACCGTCGGTACGTACGTACGTGGAATCCGTTTACGCTACCCGCAACGTATCATATTTTGCAATTAAATTACATACGATTTACAACGTATGGATATAATTGGAAAAGTATACACGTAACGTAATTCACCATTTCTGTACTAATCAACCGGTTATCTACCGATCACCGTTATTACGAACCGTCATCATCTTCGTCCCCAATTTCTACGTAGGATATGTTACATACATATTATTTACATATATGCGCAGGATATACATATATGTGTACGCTGGTATCCAACTATAGGTATACTAGCAGTTTCTCGTTTTGACTATATAAATTTTCTTTTGTTTCCAGGTAAGCGGCCGTTCCAACAGAGTTCTTCGCCTAGGCTACTCTCCATAGGTGAGTCACGTGCTTTATTATGGGTGCGACCCTGACTATGTAATAATACATATATATGAATGCCATGTACACATACCCGTATACTATAATACTGCACATGGAATATGTATATCGGCTGCGAATGCGCTCGCAAAGTATGTATACATATACAGAGAATTGTGTTTCGCAAATCGACTATTATTCGCAGCGTATTTGGAAATTGGACGACGACAAAAAAAAAAAAAAAAACAGATAGAAAAATTGAATAAAAATTTGCGTCGAACCGCTTCATAAATCCGCGAGGACTGTATGGTGTCCGCATCGCGGTTTCGCAAGTGGCGCGCGCTAAAAATCGTCACCCGATGGGTGGGTTTCGGCCAACCTTTGCCCTTTCCGTCCTTCTTTTTCTTTTTTGTTTTTTTTTTTTTTTTTTTTTTTTAGTTTTTCTTCCTGCAAATACGAACTTTGCGCAGGTCTCTAGGAGTCCCACGCGGGCGTACGGATTTCCCCATAGGCTGCGGAGCAGCGGTAGCGCGAACGCGTTAGAATATTACGATATCTATTTGTCTGATCGGTTAAAAGTAGCGTCGGAAACTTGGTTACCTAGTCGCGGTATAATATAGCGCGGAGTACGTGTGTACCTACGTTACGTTCTTACGACCCACGTTTAAGTCGCGCAACGAGCCTTATTTAGAGCACTACTCCTGCGTATGGGCGTTATTCGTACTTATGCGCATAATACTCGTTGGAATATCGTATATGCCCGAATCAGCGTGCTCGCGAATCAGCGGAGTTTAGCTTGAAAATAATACAGATCCCCCTTGGAGAAACGGTATGGGTACAGGAAACGCGATCGATGCTATACGGGGGTAACGATCAACCGAAACACCCGAAAATACGAATAATAATCAACGCGAAGAAACACGCAACGCGAGAGAAAAAAGAAAAGAAAAGAAAAGAAAAAAAAAAAAAAAAAACGAAATGGACGGAAATAAAAAATGATCGAAAACGGAGCAATTATAACTAATTCGCCCGCAGGTGGGCGAATATATCGGTACGGTAATGCCAAACGTGTACACACCTTTGCGAAGAAAATCTATGTGGCTATAGAAAAAGAATGATACGTGTACGTGTACGGTTTGTATGCGCAAGTGTGTGCGAGGCGGTCTATCGATCTCCTGCGGAGAGATCCGTAACGAATATCGCACGCAACCGCAACGATAGAAAGGCTATCAATTAAACAGTACTCAATTCGGAGTCTGCGATATACTGACCCAACTTAACCCATTCGTATCTATACGTGTGGGATCCGATCCGACTAGATCCTTACGTGTGAGATCCCCACGGATAAGCGGTGCTAATAAAAGCGAACACGGCTGACCCAACGCACGCGTATATTATAATTCCGAACTATAATATACCCGATCTCCGTTTGTCCGTAGAAAGTAAACCCAGATATAGCGGGCAAACGATCGCCGGTTCAATTGCCGATTCGCTCCTATCGCGACTCGATTACCTTTTCGATATCTCCTCTCCGTTGGTTTCGCCAAAGATTTTTGATTGTCATCGTTGAATCGTAGTGAAAAAAATGATGAGGTGAAGAAAAAAAAAAAAAAAAAAAAAAAAAAAAAACGATCGCAACGATTAACTCGTTATCGCCGGAATACAGATCTAGCGGCGAGTTATTATAGATCCAGCGTGGATCCTATGCGGTCGTAAATAAATTTTCCTCATCTCACGACTACCATTATGTGCAGAGTCCTTCGGATTTCAGTGTAAATGCAAAATCGCGCTTAATTTATGTTGGCAAGGTACACGGCCGGTACTAGGACCCCCGCGGCGCACTTACAACGACTTCATAACCGGGAGACCGGCTGCCGGGCCCCCGCGAACCCCGACGGCCCTGAAGGGGGTCTGCGTTTTCAAGCGAGAACTCCCGGTTATCACCTACGACCGCCCAACTAATTCGCCCCGACCCTTCTCCTCCCCGAAACATGCGGCGCGAGGTGTAGAGACGCGCGTCATACGTTTTTGGAACGGGCGGAGATATCGAAGGGAGCGGCGCGGTTGCGATTGAATTTCCCACGTGGTGGAGGTTCGCCGGTACGCGTACCCGACCACGGCGGAGCACGGCGCGAATAGAAATTCGATAGAAGCGGCGCGCCGCATGCGTGGCCCCGTCTAAATCTCGTGGAATATAGCCGGTACGCTACATCCAATCGTATAATTAATGCCCCGGCATTAATTCACACCGTCTGACTGATTTCCGATGCTCATCAGCGTGCAGCGAGGCCCAACCAAAGGGTTCACGGGGTTCACCTGTATCCCTGCCTCGCCCGTTGAGAAAACTTGTCTAAATCACGTAGGAGAAACTGTTGAGGAGGCCGCGAAACGCGCGGCGGCGCACACATCCACCTCTCCCCCACACGTGCACGACGGGGTTATACCCGCGAGCGAGCGGGACATGTGGGCTCGGTTTGGCCTACGTTGCGCGCCGTATGGTGCCCGAGGTACGGGAACGGTACCGATTTATCCGCAACGGCGCGTTGGTCGGGGCATACGGCGCGCGGTCCGCTGCGGACGGGTTGCACGGGAATCATCGGCGATGCTTAAGCGGAGAGAAATTAATAGCCTGGTATTAATTCTCACTGATTCTCCACGAAATGACTGGTTGCTTGATTCCATCAATCTACGATGCTAATAATAACAGTCGTTCCGACCGGTATCGACGGGTCCGCGTCTAACTCCGGAGTTGCAGGTTACACGCTGCTATACGAGGAATACCGTGGAATTACCGAGTAACTCACGGCGAAATGGAAGTCCGAGATCTCTCGTCGATCTGGACAATTTCGGAACATTTCTTTTTTTTTCTTCCCCCTCTCCCTTCTACCGTGAAATCGAACTAGACCGATTTTGTCCGTAGGGAGCGTATAGAAAGAAATTTCGATCGGTCGTTCCTCGGGCAACGATTAGTAGAAACCAGAAACGACGATACGTTATTTTGCCGTTGCCACAGTTTTCGTGGCGTTGAACGGTGGTCGCCATGTTTTGAACATGTATAAACAAACGTGGCGTTGGGTGGGGGGGGGGCCATCTTGTAGCAATCTTCTTGTTCGGAACATGGCTCAAGGCCGCGAAAACTGACAACGGCAGAACAGCGTATATCGTCGCTTCTGGTTTCTACCAGTCCCTTGTACCGTGGCGCGATTGACGGAGGTTCATTTTCAAATTGTAGAAAACCAGCGTGGCGGGTCAGGCGATTTATAGCGCTGAATCAACTATTGTCTTCAATGTCGACTTATCAATCTGCCTATCGGACGTCACTCTCATGCCGCTGCGACCCGGCGACTGACGCATCTCCGAGAAATCCGCTCCGGGACGCCTGACCAGAACGGAGACCCAAGTGTCTGAAAAGACTGATGCGCTACTCGGCGTCGACGTCGCCCGTCGACGTGCGGCGCTCGAAATCCTTCTTCTTTTTTTCTCCTCCTCTTATACGCGGTCATCGCCGATCCTTCTTTCCCAGGAGTGTACGGGCACCGCTTTTTTTATTTCATTTATTTTATTTTATTTTTTGTTTCCCCCACTCGTTTATTTATTCCTCTTATTTTCCCGATGCGCGACTCTCTCGTATTATCCTACTTCGCATGACTCGAGAAAACGGGGTGAATATCCATTCGGGAAGAAACTGTCTTCGCGGTACAAAGAGACGCGTCGGCTACGTTCTGCATATACTGAGGATATAATGGAATAGATCGCGGCTAGCGATTTATCGCGACAATTTTCATGTCCTTCTCCCCCTCCGCTCCCGGTCGCCCTCGCCCTCCGACCGTCCGTATTTATGTATACAATCCTCTGTACTTTCGGCGCAAAGAATTGCACGGAATACGTCAACAATAGGGGGCAAACGGACAACGATACATTTTAACGTGCCAACTCCGTACGAGCAGAGGTTACAACCGGTAACCGTTCGCGTGCGCCCGAGGTCGCGACGTACCGCAACCTATAACGACGTCCTCAGGAATCGAAGATGCGCTACCCTGCCTCGTAAATTACACGAGACTCTCGACCGGCTTTCTTGGTCTACATTCGGCGGCGCGTTCCACCGGCGGCGGCCGCCTCGACGAAATACCTCGACGCGAAGCAAAAGTCTCTCCAACGCCCACGTGTGACGGATTTTCCGCTCTCGCGTTCGGGGGGGAGTTTGACGGCTTTTATCGCGACGATGCGGCCGATGGATCGAGAAAGAATTTCGTTTCTCGGAAGGGGCCGAAAACGTTGATTTTTACGACAATCGAGATGTAATTAATTTTCGAAGTATCCACCCGTTCGCACGCGGTCCTGTGTCTTTTATTTCCTTCGAAAACTTCATTGCGTAATTTTTCGTTAAAGTTTCAACGTTAATCCCGTGTAGATGTAATTATTGCATCGAAGTTCAATTACTTTTTGTACCGATTACGCCGATATAATATAATATCGAGGAGGATCGCGCATCGGAACAAATTAGGCCTCGCATCGTTCAAAAAAAAAAACAACCGCTAACGCGCGTTACACGTCCTCGGCGGTTTGACAGTCCTTAATAATCACCCTGCAGCCGGAGCCCTCCCTCGTTCCAACAAACGACCATCAAGTATGATTTCTGTTTGATTTTAATTAACATTAATTTGCATAATAGCCTCGGCTCAGCCCCGACGTACGTACGGTACGTACGGTACGTCCGCATCAAGACCCTCCTCGGCCGCGGCATGCGTTACGTCATCAACGACGCGCGGTTACGGGGTACCCCACCTATCTTACGATGAGCTGATTGCGAACGCGGCTAAACTTTTTCAACGTGTTCCGCTTTACGGTTCGCCTTTTATTACTACACGTATACCAGCGCAACCGACCGACCGACCGACCGACCGACCGACTCTCTCGGTACTCGCGACGCTCCCTGTCATCCGACTGCCAACTGCGGTAAGACGCGCAACTCGAGTCCCGCAATTTTCTGCCATTCGCCTTCGGCTCCGACTTCGTTTTCGACTTCGCCTCACTTCTCCTGCCTTTCTAATTACAAATTAGTTTAACCAACAATGAGATACCACCATATAGCCGCGAGTATTTAACGTGTAACTCGAAAACGTTTAACCGGATCACTAACTACTATATATATACGTGTTATACACCAAAGTGATTCGTTCTCCGTGTCAGAATTCGCGCTAATGACCGAGCCGTAACTCGCTGGTCGTTTAACGATAACGTCGTTTTACCGACGGGTAGCCTGCACGCGCTCGCGTGTACGCGGAATTTCCGTCGGACAGTCCAGTTCTGTCGAAATGCACTTGCGGGACGCGAGGATTGCGGGGGGGGGGGGGGGGGGGGGGCGATCGTTCTCCGCGCTCGGCGTTCCCATCGCGGATTCACCTCGCCTAGAGATATTTGCATCCGCGAAACGCGCCGGCAGCTGCCGACGCGCACACGTGGCGATCATATCCGCGTGCGAGTTCACCTATGGGATAGCTTACGTACGGGCTATGATTTCGCAAAATGTTGTACGCGTATAGAAATATATATATGTATATATATATATACGCGCGCGATATCTGGAGCTAAATAACTTCTTGTTCGCTCGATCGCTTCGTTTCCCTACTATTCCCTGGATTCGCGATACGAAGAGCTGCCGCGTTAGCAGAGACGCGTGTACATACTTTCAAATGGCAGCCGTGAGAATTTTCAGAATCCGATCGGACCTCGATGCCAGGACAGTCGCACATTCGGTGGATTTGATCGACGGTTAGCTACTCCGGTTCCAGCTTTACCGGATTCGCTTCGTTTCCCGTTACACTTGCCATCAGTTTTCCAAAATTCATCGATCGGCGACATTTTTCTGAAAGCCGATCGAAATGGACGGACTCTAATGCATATCCTGCAGGGATCGTTGCGTCCCCTTGAGTCGGCGAGGACGTGGTGCGGATCGTCGATACGTACAACGACTCGATCATCTTCAAGGACTTTAGTTACGTACACCGTCGCCGTTCACTACGTTACGGACGATCCGCGAGAAAATCGAACTGGTACATCTCGTATTTCACATCTTCCGTTCCTCTCGGAGCGTCGACATTTTTCTCATTCGTTTATCGGGTCATTATTTCCCTCGCTTGTGTACACTCGAAGATCCTTATCTGGTTTCTACACCGATATTGCCCAACGTTCCCGCTAATCGCTCAGATCCTAATAACGAACAACCCCGACGGCTATTGAGCAATAATAAATTCGCTTCGTTTGGAATTTCATTTTGGCCACCTCCGTCCGAATTTCGGTTCAGAATTCGCGTCGCTTAACGAACCGTGGTTGTTCGATTGACTCGTTTATTCGAATGTTCTTTATTCCTTTTTTTTTTTTCTTCTTCTCTCCTTTGCCACCGTTCGTCCAGCTGCACAGGGTGAGTCGTTGCACGTGTATAAAAGTGCGTGATATCTGCGCTGAAAAACAAAAGAAAAAAAAAACAAAAAAAAACCTTTAGATAAATAAGCTTGCGTAGTAAATAAGAGTAACTGAAGAACGTCGTCGGTAGCAGCGGCGGTTGCGGTAGCCTCGCGGAAAGTATCTTTGAACGCGTGATTGAATTGACTTTGTCCCCGTCGTGTAGATGCGATAGGCTCACGTTCTACGCTAAGAGCGCTTAGCCTGCCTTTTATAGAAAATAAGTTAAAATATTCCAGTGGAAACAAGCAACGCCGCAGCCTTGAACAAGACGTTCTTGTGCAACAAGTATCGACTGGGAAATACTGCAGCTGTGTCATTGTGTTATAGCCTTAAGGTAACCGCGACTGTTCGGCCAATTAGGCGACAAAAAAAAAAAAAACAAACAATATCAACAGAAACAAACCAGCCGAACAACGGATATCGAAAACTGAAATCGTCGTCCGGTCGGACGGACTCTTTCTATATCCTCATCGTTGTGCATCAATTTATTTCGATGGGAATTACGCGGAAATACGACGACCACGTCGTTCCTGGCGAATCACCGAGCCCCGCAAAACACACGCGCTTCCATCGGACGCAACTCGAGTCAGCTCTCGGTCTACCCGACTCGTTGAAAATGAAAATCCGTTCGAATTCGGCGATATGAAAAAATACACGCGCAGTTTACGAACCGCGACAATATCGCTGCGGCATAAACGCGACTCGACCTACGCTAACGCCCCGTTTTAACTCGTTACGATATCCGACGTGCGATCGCAGATGCGGAATTTACTGTTTCCCGAACGCCGTAGACGCCAGTCACAGGGATTAGCATTCGCGGTGCGCGCGGTAATTGATTGTAATCCTACTCGGGAAGGTTCCCAGCCGTCGAGGTTTTACAAGTCGTACGCGGATCTACGGAGATGCTGCAACGATCCGGTGACTAACGATATACCAGCTGTTCGCGGGTTTTCATGATCACCGAAAATATGAAAACTCGTCCTCCAATCGATTTGGATGAAATATTTCTTTGTGAATAGAAATAAATATCGTTACGACGTACTCTCGAGATTCTCGTGTGAGCCAACGTCATCGATGATCGACCATAGCCTGATTGCTGTATAATCATGCGTCGTAAATATTCAATGGCGTTCGCGAACGCCGCTGTGCCGAAGACGTCCGTTTCAATCGTTGACGTTATATACTGGACAGCTACTTCATGAAGCGTTTATATTGCTTCCCAATTCTGCATGCATAACTTCAGAAGTTAGCGATCATACGTGACGAAATATCCGAACACTACCGGTGCAATGATTTAGAAAAATGTTCTTTTCATTTTCAATAATTAATTTATGCTATTACATATGATTTTCACGAATATCAATTGAATATATCATTATTTACAAATTGATTGACCAAAAATTTCATCAAAAATAGTTCGTTAAATACTGTTGTATATTATGATTTAAGAGATATAATCATTGCTCGCGTTTTAGCCTCAATGCGTTAGATTCTAAAATTTTCGAAATTATCTCGCTGCTTCATCGGTAGACCGGTAATTTTACCTGTCGACCGTCGGAGGAAATAGATTATACCCAGTTCCCTTCGACGCGGGTATATTTTGGAGGAGCTGAAAAATCATGAGAACGGAATATCCAATCGGTAGTCTCACACTCTCGGAATTCTTGACATTCGGACCTTTTTTTCCTCGGCTGTAACCAATCAGTTCACGCTGAACTTTTCCATTGTCGGATAGCTCGCGTCTGACCGATGTTGTTGAAATGAGATCGGCGAACTCCTTATCGTTAGTAACCGTCTCGTAGCGCGTCTAGGAGTCCGCGTTTCATTTCGTTCCATTCGATGGGATTTCAGTGACGAATAAAAAAAAAAAATGAACTTTTTATCTTTTGTCACAGAATAAAGGTTCCCATGCGCAATCTCGTCTTTCGGTGCGTCTCGATTTTCACCGCAGTTACGGTGATTTATTTTTGTTTTTTTATTTTTATTTTTTTTTTTTTTATTCGGAAACAAACAAAATGATTTATCGACCCCGAGGTATATGGGAGCGCGGATATCGTCGTACGCCATTTAGCGGCGATGCATCAAGCACGTTTCTCATCACTGACAAGCGGCTAGCGAATCCCAATGAATTTCGCATGCTTGATCCGCATACGTCCGACAATGAGCTTCGGCAACCGAGAATCAATCTTCGAGATTTATCACTAGAAGAGACAAACGAGTTGCCGCGTTGTCCACCGCGGCTGTTCGAAATATGCAAAACTTTGAAAAAACTTACCCGATGTCCATCACCGTTTAATGTATTCATTCCTCCTGTATTTCTATACATATATACTCATGTATCACGATATTCGAATGTACCTACCTACCTACCTACCATCTTTCCATGCGTTCCTGGCTGCATAATCAGCACGGTTTCGCTAAAAACGTTGACAAATCTCGAAAAAATCGAGAAGAAAATTCGAGTGGAAAAACTCCGTTGAGAGTGGGCCGCCAACGGTGCGCGTGGCGAGATTTTCCCCGTGAAATTCGAACTCGTTCGAAGAGGCGATGAAAAAAATAAATGACCAGTGAATAATTCAGCCTATTCGATCTACGATACGAAGAACAGCGCTGACAATGAGTTCAAACGCGCCGTAAGACCGTATAATCAGATATACCCCGGAGGCAGCATCCGACGTCATGACGTCACGGTTTAAATCACGGCTTTGGGAGCCGGAAGAAAGTATGAGGAAGAGTCCTGATCGACCATAGTCGCCTCGGCCTACCGCGCCACCCTCTTTGGGATCGGAGGTTCTCGCCGAAGAACGAGGACGCGCGGGGATATCGGGAGACCGCGACGCGACGGATTGAATATTCGTAGGACGTTCCGCTCGAACGGCGATCGCCCCCGCGTTTGGAAACAGAGTGGGCGGGCCACCCCTTCTGATCGGGCGTCGATGCGACGTTTTAACGTACAGAAGTAAAAAAAAAAAAAAGCGTCGCGCGTCGCGCTTTCATCAAAGAGTAAGCGCCGCTCTCGCGCGGAAACTGGACCCTTGAGGATCGCGATGCATCATCCGGTTTCATAATACCGTTCGCGGATAGGTACACAGTGTTCTCGCTCGTATAATAACGTTGTGCCGACCGTCGTTTCAATGTTCCCAACATGTAAAGGGGACAGACGACTGCCAAGCTGGGGGATTATACAGGCGGCGGCGCGGTTGCTTTTATTGTCGACTTTTCTACACACAATTTACGAGTGAACTCGACTCGGATGTAAGAAGAGAAATGTACCCGACCAACCTCCGTAACCTTCGGTAATATATTTATGAGTAGTTGTTCGAGTCACACTCGGAACACCCTTTCATACATCGTAAAATGTACAAACATTGCATTTCGCTCGGTCGGTCTGCCTGCCTATGCCATCGAGAACGAAACGACGGTTCTTCGGCTGCTGTAAACTAAATATAACACGATCGCATACGCGTTGCGCCGTTCCTCATTTTCTTTCTTTTTTTTTCTTTCTCCGTTCGTTGGTTTTTCCTTTTTCTCCCCCCCCCCCCCCCCCCCCCCCGCCCTTATTTTTTGTCGCCGCTTGTTAATATCTGCTGCGAGCGGTTGGTTCTTACTCGCTCGCTAATACGCTACGAAGGGGAGAAACGGGTTACTCCGTGTTTAATATACGAAGGGCGGTCACCGCGCTCGTAAAGATCAAGGTCACGGAGGAGGTTATTGCCGCGCGTACGCGCCCGTGATTTGTGGACCGATGAAATTTTATACCGTAAAGTTGAGTAACCCCCTCGAGATTAGAGGTGTTAAAAGCTTCGGCGAGTTCACGTATACGATCGTTAAAACCCGTTGGATCGATCGTTTCGAGAAAGTTCTTTTTACCCCACACGGCCATACGAGTGCGGTTGGTACATCGTCTCATTGGTTGTACGGTTTCGACGTGCGTTCGCCTCCTTTTCCGTGTGGTTAATTAATTACCCCGCACCCATATTGCACACCTCGTTAGCCACCTGGAATAACTACGGCACGCTTTTAGTCCTCGTCTGTGTTACGCAACGTATATCCCCCTAGAACCGACGTGGCTACGAGACGTAGTAAATTCTTCTGCGACCAACGAGAAAAAATAATAGAATCGAGAGAGAAGAAAAAAAAAAAAAAAAAAGAAAAAGAAGAACGAAGGGGAACGCTACGATGGAAAAAACTGTCGAACAATCGCGACGCGTCGTCGATCGGGTTATTCGCTTGGCGAATTCGTTTTTCTGGAGATGAAAGAAAAAAAAAAAGAAGAAGGAAAACTTTGAACGTAACTCGGAGTCGCGGCACGGCGGAGGTCCGATAATTTTAGTATACCTACAACGTAGAAAACTATCTCGATTTCGCTGACGTTGGTTAGCTCGCAGTCGGTACACACGGAACGACTATAAGGATTTCTGTCTTTGGCAACGGTAATGGATGGATGGAAATTGATACCCATTAAGGACCGTGGTCTGGCTATTTATTCCTTAACTACCTATTAATGTAGTATCAACTGTTTTGGCGTTATTGCCGAGCTAGCCAACCCGTATAGAAGTTCGCGATATAGGCAAGATTTGCGAATGCCAGCCGCTAAAAATTACAACCCGCTTATTCGACGGAGGTATACCACATTATTACGTATGTATATCGGACCCTGTAACAGGATAGTAAGTATAATTCCGTAAAACTTGTAATATTATACGCGCTATTATTCGCATAGCGGATAAATCGATGAATTATATCGTTCACTCGACGATAAATGGAAAAAGATAAGAAAAATAGAAAATACTCATTAACATTCGTATCACTGACTCGGAATAGGCATGGGAATTTATTATTCGCGAAATAGAAACAACACCTGGCCGATAGTCCCGGGCCGATAATACCGTTCGACGCGAGATTTCGAGTTTGTTCGTCGCGCTCTCGAATAATCGAACCGCGAGCGGAGGGAGAATGAAAAAAAAATCTTGGAAAACGGGAGGAAATAATCAACCATTAGCCTCTCGATGTTGATAACTCAATGGGAGAGAATAATCGCGTATAATTCAACGATGGTATAATAGCGAAATGGTGCTACGAGGCGGTATACGAACAAACTGGACAATTCGTATAAGGCACTAGGAATAGCATCTCCTCTGTGTACGTCGTGTGTTTGTTCGCTAAGCACAATAAGAGGAGAAGCTAACGTGTTTCTAAAAGTTTCAAATGATTCCGACGCGTAAAAGGGTTCGTCGAGACGCGTCTATCCGATGATAGCCGTGTGCGCACGTAGCCATAACCTAACCTACGTGAAAACCACCAACCTCTGCTGCGGGATGCTGCTGCGAGGTACACGTGACGGCACGATGAATTATACGCCTCGATAAGGTCGTACGCGCTAATTTATTATCCTTGTAATCGTGATTTTTATTATCTCTCATTACACCAGAAAATTAAAATGGATAAAAATAAAGGACACAATAAAAATGGTATAGCGAAAAATGGCGACGCGAACGGCGGATGCTAAAGACCATTTTACATTCTACGTAGCCACGGTGGCGCGGGGCAAATAAAACCGTATCCACGTGCACGTACCTCACCTTACCTCCAACAGAAACGACGACCACGCACGATGCATGCGGAGTGTTAGGAAAAATTGCAATTTATTAGCCTAGCGTCGGGAATCCCTCGCCATTCCGCAGACGCTCTCCAAGCTCCCCGCGCGTCTCGCACAACCACCCACTCGCGGTGCACCTGCGAGCTCTAGCTCTGTGCGATGTATTATATTATTATTATTATCATTATCATTATTATTATTATTATCATTGTCATCATTATTACGTAAAGCGCACACGTTACGCAGGGTCGACAGGGTTGAAGACTTCGCGATCGGTAATTCAGTTCGAAAGACCTTAGGACACCGTTTCGAGTTACAGAGAAATCAACGATGTGGAGAAGACGTGATATTTGTTCTCGCAATTGAGAAAAGCTGTTCGTCGTTGAAATGAAAAATAAACTTCGAGGCTCGAAGGGTTTTCAACGATTCGTCAGCCGATAGGGGACGTCACCGATCAGATGCGGTGACGTTACATCGCGTATACATCAAAGAAACCGATCGACACCAAAATCTAACGACAATACGATGAAAGATTGATTAATTTCAAGGCGAAATAGAATCGTCATCAATGACTACGGCCGAGAGCTGTGCGAATGGGTACGACGATACTATATTTACCGACGTGTGGCTAACCGCGTACCCCCTTATACGTATACCCGCGTACAGTAAACCTCTGTATAAATTGCGGACGGGGGAGGGAGGGAGAGGGCGGAGCGCGAGGTGCCGATCCGCGATAAATCTGTGAACGGTGATAGACGATCGTCGGTTGGCTCGGCTGCCCACCCGGTGGTTCGCCGAGAGTTTGATTCCCTCGCGCATATTATAACGTACGTACGTACGTGAACACGGTACCACGGACATCCGTACGTCTGTACATTGTATATCGAAAGCGCAGGAAAGCGCGTCGCCCTGCGTGCAGCAACCTGCGCCACCGTGTCGCACCGTGAGCGTATCACCTGTTACGTTCGCTGTTACAGCGCGTGTTCGATGCCTCGAAGATCATCCCGCGTATTGTACCTGACCCGCGCGCTACGTGCACTTCGTTATTATCGAAGGTTATCAAGCGGTGGCTGTTCGCGGAACAATGGAGCTTTCGTCTGGTCAGCGACCGCATATATGTATGTAAGCCCGCAGCGCGACGACAGTACGCCCTCGAGGTGTTCGAGAAACGTACGAAGAGAGAACAACAACGGAGAAATTTCTCCGTCCAATGAGCCGGTCGTTCGTAAGACATTTCTTAGGTGTGTCGCGCGCTCTTTCGATTCCCCCAGAATTTTTCGAGCACATCCGCTCAATTTGTGAGAGCACTTCGCATACTCAATCTGCGGCCGGTCGAGGAACCCGATCGGAACGAACGGACACGCGGGGATTGATTCGGGGCGAATTTCGGCAGACGATTTTTCCGTAACACCGGATAACTCGCGGGGATCCCCACGTTTTCGGTTACCTCGAGCGACGCGTTCGTTCGAAACGTCGGTCCTTGCGGATCACGCGTTTCTCTTTCGAAGGCTGACGGTTTAGTACCGCGGGCGAACCGTCGAAACGTAAACTTTCCTCGCCGTTACGCTCTTCGTGGGTGTCAAAAAGTAAACGGTAAAATAAATTACAAGACACGCGAGCTCTTCTTCCTCTTCTTATTTCCCCCCCCTTCCCCCCCCCCCCCCCCCCCCCCCGTCCGTCCCGTGGGACGAGAGACACGCGATGCGTTTCGATGAACAACAAAACAAACGTTCAATCGCTGGAAAGGTTTGTTCTTTTCGCCGCGAAGCGAATTGTTGCGGTCTCCGGGGTGGCGGAACGCCCGAGGGACAAAAGACGGTGCGGAACGCGCTGCGCACACTGTATTACATCCGCATGTAACGCGGCACTCGAGGGCTTTCGTACATGACCGCGCGAAGAACCGCGCGCCTCTCGGTAGCAGCGCGCGTACATGCTTCGATTCTCCGCTAAATTTTCCTTGTCCCGCTACGCGGGCGACGCGCGTCCAGGCGCTCTTTTAACGTCTTTCGGTGCCCTTGAGCCGCTCGTGAATCCACCTTGGGTAGAAGTGTTTTAAAGCTTGGCCCGGGGGCGTGCGGTGCGTTTGCACACGATTCGCCCCGGAAGTGGCGCGAGTATCTTCTACCGTAAGGGTTTTCAGAGCTCATCCCGATGTGATTTATAATGGCGGACTTACATACATATATGTACGCGCGGCGCGTCCGGCGGATCGCCGGTTCTCGTTGTCAGTAAAATTCCGCGGTTCTCTCACTCATTTTATTCTCTCCGTACGTCGTCTGCTCGTAGCGAGGGTACGGCGTTTCGTTTCCGCTATAGCGGTATAGGTGCCAACCGAACGAACGGATATTATATTGTACTTAGCAAAGATTGTATCGGTCAGTTTCTGCGCGCCTCGTAACTTGACCACTGTAGTCATTAGTATCGAGTTTCTCACGCCTCTTACCTTAACCGTAGGGTCTCAGGGGCTAGGGGCTAGGGGCGGGGGGGGGGAATTTTTACACGTTCCCTGCCTGCTGCCGTAACTTCGACCAACGCCGCGTCCTATCTTGCGTATCATCACGCTCGTAAACAATGATTTATTGAAAAATAGCTCTCGTTTCGACCCCCGGTCGTCCCGCTTTTTTATTTCACTTTTTTCAGCGTTCTCGTTCATTTCGCTGCTCTTTTTCTTTTTTTTCTTTTTGTTTGTTTTCGGTTTTTTACACCTCGCATTTGTCCGAGGGCACCCCGACGAATCCGAGAGAGGATCTGCCCCCCCCCCCCCCCGCCGCCCCTATCCCCCCGAAACGAGGAATGAAAAAAACGAAAAAATGCAAAACCGACCCCGGGGACGGAATCCCTTCGTCAAGAACTTCGAGGTTGAAAGTTTATAAACTCTTCGAGCCAGCCTGCCGAGATTTGTCGGACGATAGGAAGGAAGAGGGGTGGGGTAGGGGCGCCTTGGCGAGATACGCGGGTCAGAGACTTATGTAAAACATGACCTGAATTGAATAATTTTGAATATAAACGGCCTCCTCATCCCCCGCATCCCCTCCGGACAGGAACGTTCGGCGGCTAACTCACTCCCGCGGCGTGTACAAGCAACGTGTCGGAATACCGAGATACGTGTTATTTTCGCCAGCTAGATATACCCGGGGTTTATAAGTGAGTCGGACACGAATCGCGCCCACGAATCTCGAAGAACATAAAGTTCGATTTTTAGAGGTGTCGCAGCTGCTATGTCCTGATCCGAATATCCATAAAACATGTGCATAGGAACTGAAACTGATTCTCACGAATGTCGCTCGATTCGGATGAAAAAAAAAAAACAAACATTCAATCCCAAATTTTCCCTTTTTTTTATTAATACTCCGATGAAATGAGGCCTCTCGTCGAGAGTACGTACATACAGCGATACGGCTCGTAGACGTTGTACGTACAGGTAATAATTTCGTGTTTCCCATCCCTAATTGGTCGTCGTTTTTTTGTTTTTTCGTTTTTTTCGTTTTTTTCTGCTTTTTTTTTTTTCATTACCTCTATACGGAATGATTTTTGCCCGATGGCCATCGGCCGCGTACATTTCTCGTTAAGGTCATTAACTCCGTACGAGTCTAGTTGTTGGAAGTCGGAAGGTTGCGTCTAATGGAGATCCGGAGAGTCGTCAAAGTAACTGACAGCTCTGTCTGCGTGGCTGACCCCCAACGTTATAATCTTGGCCGTACCAACTCTCCCACTCAATTTAACCCCGAGTATTACCGGTAATAACGCGCTCTTAGCGCCGCGGTTCAATGCCGATGTAGGGGAGGTAATTGATAACGTTAACCGACGAGGTTAATCCGCCGATTTATGGGCAGTGCGCGCCGTGGATTTTTCGGATTTGCCAAATTGAGGGATAATCAGACGCGATATTAATGATCGTATTTTCCCGTACCCGGCCCCGGCCCGCGAGCCACAGGCCCGCCGAGAGATAAGTGGACGGAATGAAAGAAAGGAAAAAGACGACGAGGACGAGAAAATAAAAATATATATACATACACACATCTTCCGCAACTCGATCCGCTAGCGGGGAGGATCAAAGCCGACTTATCGTGCGCTTGTTCTACCTCGCCTCCGCTACTAATCCACCGATGATACCCGCGCGGACGTGCCGCGCGTCCACTCGACGGATTAAACCGGAGTGCCCTCCGCTCGGCTATCCACCCCGCTTCGTTAGTCCCCCTCTAATCGCCTCCGACCTGCACTTCGCTACCTCGATATCATCGCCGTGATAACCTCCCTCCGAAATCCGAATTAATTTTTTCGCCCTCAAGCGATTCCGCGACCGCGATTCCCGAACACCCCTCGCCCGAGTCACCCCGGTCCGCGGGTCAACCGTGCTCTTTCACCTTCGGTCATTTTTTTTTTTTTTTTTTTCATTTTTGTGTTTTTTTTTTTTTCTTTACGTCGCGATCCTCAAAAAAGTGAAAAACAATTACAGTCAACACCTCGGACACGATATTCTCTGTGAGATTTAGCGTTTTTTCGCGGTTCGTTAGCGCAGAATGAATCAGATGTAATAAGAGGTGGTTAATTAGAAACGTTATAGTTAAAAGAGGTCTGAGATTTGTTGCGTAATTGGATATTCCCGGCGCGAATCGCGTATATCTTTTCAGGTAGCGGGATGCGCGCGGTGGTTTATATATATACATATATATATGTAACAAGGTAGCAAAGAAATGTGAATTTCACGTCCATTAAACGACCGATCAAAGGAGACCCTCGCGAATGAAAACGATCGGGTTCTTGCGCACGAGCTAAAATTAACCATCGAACGCCCCTGTAGCGAGCGATCGCGCGATGCCGCTGGATTCGAAGTTCAATAGATTTCCGTGCGAAACTGCAATTCCGCCCGGTATCCCGCATTCCGCGAATTCTGACCGGCGATGTATTGGCGCTCATGCAAGTTTAATTAGTAACAGTAATGTCACGGGTATTTAACATGCTTGTCGCTTTGCGCGCGCGTGCACAAGAAATCGCAGTAGCCAGAGAACGGCGGCGGGAGCGGCAACAACAACGGCGGCGGTAGCTATACACACGTATATCCGCATAAAGAGACGCGCATGCATCTCGCATTGGCTATTACAATATTCATAAGCGTTGGAAAATGCCGAGGGCTCGCTCGCTACTTGTGGGGCGATCGTGACATGTTTTGCTTCTGGGTCGCTGACCCCTAGCATCCGTCTTTGACGATTTGTGGAATCTCCTTTATTCACCAAGATTTTATATCACCGCGGCAATACATCCGACGCGTTTCTTTTCTATCCCCGTACGCTACGTATGGTCGGTTAGTTAGTTACCTTTGACGCGCGTTTAACCGATCGAGTGCCGTCCCGATCCTCCGTTCATCCACATTTTCTAAACCCAGGTACTGTATTTTCTATTTTTCAGTATCTCCACCCCTGCCGTTGCGGGATATCGTCAAAGACCGGGAACGGGAGAGAGCGAGGGAGAGAGAGAGGGAGAGGGAACGGCAACGGGAACGGGAACGGGAGAGAGAACGGGAAAAGGAACGGGAAAGAGAAAGGGAAAGACAACAGGAACGGGAGCGGGAAAGAGAACGAGAGAAGGAACGGGAGAAGGAAAGACAGAGAGACAGGGAACAACGGGAACGGGAACGACAGAGGGAAAGGGAGAGAGAGAGGGAGAGGGAGAGAGAACGGGAGAGGGAGAGGGAGAGGGAACGGGAACGGGAGAGAGAGGTGACGGCGTGCGTAGCGGAACCACCGGATGCCGTCCTCGTCTCGTCGTCCGCAGCCCTCCTCACCCTCCAGAGGATAAAAGAAGCATCTCTGTAAGTAAATCTGACTGCGATCGCAATTTTTCCCCACAGATCGCGATAAACTTCCCTTCTTTTTCGTGGAATGGAAATAACGAGAACCTATTTTCCAATCCGAATTCAAGGGACTCGAGGGACTCCTGATTCCGTTTTGTAAGTTCGCCGCGCGCGTGGCTCGACGATCGATAGATCGATTAATTTTCACTCCTCCGAACGGCCGTCTCGCTCTCGTGCTATTTGACAACTGTATTATCTTGTTTACTTCGAAATTGAAACGTCAAAACGGAAATTAATACCTCGGCTACGAAGTAGGTACGCCCACGCGTTTCGTGTATACCCCCTACGGAGTTCCGCGTCTCCGCCAACAGTTTACGACAAATCGCCGCCTTATTCCGAAACCTACGTCCGAGTGAAACGGCCGTTTTATCGCTGGATATGTACGTACGTACGTACGTACGTAGGCATGTGTGGGGCAAATTCATGCCCGACACACTCGAATATTTCGAACAATTTTTTTCAAATACAATCAAAATTTCTCGAATATTCTCACCCTCGGTTTCGTTATTTTCAAAATTACAATCCGAGTTTGATTTCAAGTTTTCGAGCTCCCATAGTTTCCGGATCCCACGGTGTCCGCCGGTCGAGAAAAGAATAAAGTCGAAAGTGAAACGGAGAAAGAGGGACGAAAAAAAAAGAGGAGATCAAAAATGAAACTTTGAATATGAATTTAAATTGGGCACCCCGCGACGAAGGAGTACCCGCGGTGTCGCGTTCATGGTTGCGGTATACTTTTCCGGACGGACGGACGGACGGACGGACGGACGTGTTTCAACGTCGCTTCGTTGCCGACGCGCAACAGATCTTTGTCGCACGGGTTACCGTACGGAGTCGCCGTTGTTAAGAAGCAACGGAATCTCATACGATAAGATCGGAGGCACACGATGACAATGCGCAACACGGTAGCCGCTGGTCAAGCATCTTATCTCCTTCAATTCCCCCTCTATGTTCCCCCTCGCCCTTATTCGCCGCCCGGTTACGCCCGCGCTTATCTCGAGGTGAAATTTTCAAAAACTCGTCCGACTGTACGCGTACAACAACGTTCGTCGATCGCCATTAATTATATCTACACATATGCGTGATTTCCTTTTCTTTGTTTTTTTTCGTTTCTCCTCGGTTATACCCACGTTCGAATTTCCCGTACGAACACCGTTCGTGATTTCATCACGTCTCCGCGTCCCATCGTCGCCTCGAACCTGTTAATGCGCATTGTTCGAAAAACGAGAGACACAGAGAAGAGAAGGGCGAAAAATGCGACATTTTATGTTATTTCGAATATGACGAGACTCGGTTATATTCCACGTGTTCCCTCGAATCGTAAAATCGATCCTCGTGAACGACGGTCGAACGACGGTCATATTATATCTTCTGGGATATCGGTAGACGCGTACGGCTGGTTGAACCGTCGGATTATGGGGACCTGCGGCACGACGAGCACCCAGATTCTCTTCGCTTCGAAGAAAATATTCCGCGGCTAGACGTGTACATGTAGATTTGAAAATATTTTCCTACCACGTTATCCACGTTTATATATATATATATAATAATATCGAACTGAGGAATTCTCGTGTTTCCATGCCGGAGACGCTCCCGTTATTGTCTCTGTATTGCCGGTTGTCGGATGAGTCCTGCAACTCAGCCGGGGATAGTTTCGGTTTATATATTAGATCGGTGTACACGTGTAAATACACATGGGTATATAGACTGCGCGGTCGTTCGATCGACGGCGAATCGTTCGTCAGTATTAGAAAATTTATTAATCTTCGAACGCACGGAGATTGAATTTTTATTTGATGAAAAATTGAATTCTAGCCAAGATGAAAAGGAAATTCCTTTGGACTATCTTGGATTCTATTACGTTCGCCCGGCGCATGACAATGGAATCTAGAAATTTCCTGTATTTTCACATCCGGAATCTAAAATACCCCATCCCAAATGGAGCCAGATCGCGTCTTTTTCTTTGATGTGAAAGAAGAAAAAAAAAAAAATTGCAACCAACCGTTTCTAAAATAATCTTGATTCCGTCCCGATTTGAGAATACCTTATACTTTATTTCTCGTGCGAACGATCTTTCTTGAACTTATTTCCCGATGGAAATCTTTCGGTGTTACGACCGAATTTCAAAGGAAATAATTGCCCGATATTAAGTATACATCTGAAATTAGCGTACAATTCACGTTGAATTTTTTCTTCTATTTTTACAGAGTATTTCACAAGCGACCAGCGCCGACCGCTTGCCTGGGATCCGGAATCAGAGGAAACGGGGGTGTCGGAGGAGGAGTCGGTGGCGTAGGAGGAAATGTCGGCGGTTTAGGAGTTGAGAGCGAATGCGGTGACGCTTTGAAAAGACGCAAAGTACATCGTTGCGACGTCGCAGGTTGTGACAAAGTTTACACTAAAAGTTCTCACCTGAAAGCGCACAAAAGAACCCACACAGGTAAGTGAGAAAAAATTGAATCTGAGATCCCGAGAAATAATTACGCACAGAATCGCCCCGGATTACGATCGAATTATTTCGAGGAAATATTTCTCGTCTGACCGGATTTTCGCCGATCGATGGACGATGATTTTTCGATTCTCTCACGTTCGACCTGACCCCGATGTACATACATATAGTATACAAGTCGTGAAGTGCAAGGTGCACCGCGAGGTAGAGACTCGCGGCCGAGTATAGGCGGATGTGTTTTGAAGCATAGATGGAATAATTGTACAAAAGACCGGGATAATCGGTGCATTGTGAGGCAATCGAGATCGGTATCGAAGATTCATTCATAACAAGGTAACGTGTAAGTTCAGGTTAGGTACACGCATTGTTCCCCACGTAGGCTTGTATCGTGCTCCCATGAGAGAAATAAAACAACAATGTTTATGATACCGAGCAAACGATAAATAATTTTCTCTAAAAAAGGAGTTAATTAACGAGATTACGTAGTGGTGCGTTTGTCGAGGATAAGTGTACGTGTATTTAGAAATGCATTCCTGAGTTCCGCGACGCGAATGGTGAAAATGAAAATTACCGTGCCTTTTCTTGTACCTGTGCGGTAGATGGGCGCGCGAAGTCCTTTTTTCAATGCAGATTTAACATCGTCGAGGAACGATTTCCCACCGTCGATTATCCGTTATTGCCAAAATCATTGTCTAACGTACAATTATTCCACCTTTCTCAAATACAGAAATGGAAATCACTCGTTCCACCGCTATTATGGTATAGTCATCAAAACGCCGCTAGTTTGGTAGGAAAACCATCGCGCAATCGTCTCCTCCTCATCCCAACCAAATATACGTACGTACCTATAGTATACGTGTACGTATACGTTATAATTAATAGTCCGCGTAACTTGTTTTTTTTCTTTTCACGAAATCTCTTATTTATTTCTTTTTCAATTCTTCTTATTTTTCATCGCCAGATCCGGATTGATACATTCCCAAGTGGTTTCACCACATCCAACTTGTGTTTCCCTTTCTTTTTTATCAATTTTTTTTTTTTTTTTTTTTTTTTCTTTACTTTTATTCCATCACGTGCGCGATGGATGCTTCGCGAAACACCTTGACAAACGAATGGCCGGATCTGAGGATCGTTAAAACCGGCGAAGCTCGTGCCCGCGCTTCTAAACTCTCGGGGAGAAGTATATAGTAGACGGTTGAGGTGAATCATTGAGTCGAGCCGAAGACGAAGACGAAGACTCCGTAGCGGTGGGGAGGGCGTGGTCGTGGGAACCAGGATCCTCCGTCTAGACCAGGGTGGACTATTAAATTCCGGTTCTCGACTCGCGATTTCTCAACATTCTAAGGATACAACCAACCGATCGAGATCTTCACCCTTGACCAATGCCGAGAAATACCGAGGACGAGTAACGCCTCTTTTTTTATAAAAAAGTAACGGTCCCTCTGCAAAATATTCTTTCGAATTAACACCACCGCAAGTTTGGATCTACTTTGTTTTCACTTGGTTTTCACTTTTTGTAAATATGCGAAAAACTCAATTACCGTTACGTTTCGAGTATCGGAACGAACGACTCTCAATTCGATTTTGAAAATCGCTACGATGTTTATTATCTCAGTGAATTTTCACCCGAGTTTCGAATGAAAAATTGACGAAACTCGTGAGCGATTTCGAAAGAAGGACCCTCCCGTATATTTCGTGAACATTATCATACGTTTAACGACAGTCGGAAATGATCGATAATGCCGTGTAGGGCCTATACTCATCAGCGATTATTATCGATCGTTGGCCCATTCGTTTAAAATTAAACGACGTAGAGTCGGATCTGTTTTCATTGAATCGTCTTTCAATCTCGAGGTTTGTTTCACGTTGGTCAGGATCGTCGGTGGATCGAGGGATAGATGCGTACAGGTAGGCCGGGATCGCCGCGTGTAATATGAGCGTCCTTTGCGTTTTAAGTCGTAAACTTGATTTTATAAAGAAAACTGCCGTAGCGATCTCGCGATAGCGTGAGGTCTGACGGACAGGAGGACGGCTACGCCGATCTTATGTATTAATTAAGCGATGTAACTGACGCATAAACCAGACAACATCGTATCGCTTCAATCCAAGTAGCACGCCGCCGGTCGATTCCACACGCCGCGATTCCGCCCGCGGTATAACACGCTCAAATCTCCCCACGATAATACAGACCTTACATATATATTCGTTTCATTATCTTTCGCTTTTCTGTTCTTTTTTCATTTTTTCATTTTTTATCTTCTTATTTTACAGAGATACTTTCACAAATTTCTTTTACACACCTCGCCAAAAATATTTCCGAATATCGTAACATAACGCAACGAAATAACGTACAGCCGATCTCTGAGATCGATTGCGATACAATCAACATTTATTTACAAAAAAATTTCAGAAACGTCCGTCAAAACAATCGAGCCGCATACAGAGGTATATATACAACAAGAACATCGAATCTCGAAAGATTATTATCCCGACGAAACTAATCCAATCGATTACAGCGAACGACGTTCCTAGATCTTTCGTATACAACGAAGGCTGCACACGTCTCAGAGTCTGACTCTAACCACAACGTGCCAAGACCTTCGAAGCCGGTAATTAAATAATTAAGTCTCGAAGCTTACACAGGTGCGGGTTAAAATAGCCCGTCAGCGATGTGCGCGGCGGGTACCTCGACGTACCACAAATACGGATACAGCGGTGATATCGGGCATTCCTCCGACACACCTGATCGATAATGACTGTCATGTTTCGTTCGTTCGGATGCCCGGTGCCGGATAAACGCGCCAAAAGATCTCATATCCTTGGGCGTGCGGTGCTCGGGTTTTTCCTACGGTAGGTCACAGGCCGCGTCCGGGATGTGAAATATCGGTGGGGGGCCGCGCTGCGGGAACAACTTGGTATTTAAACACCGGGATAACAGAGATTCGTTGCGTTATCCGAATCGTCGGTGGGGACGACTGAAACTGAAGGAAGACGCTGTGTCGGAGAGACACACCGCAAGAACGGTATACGAATGTTAGCGGGATGTGGTTCGAACTCGATCGGTCTAACGAAACGACGATAATGAGGTCGTGTCACGAACCGGTGTACTCTTCTCACGCACTGATTTGTTTTATTCGTTTTTTTTTTCACTTCCCCCCCCCCCCCCCTCTCAGTTTTGTCGTTTATTTTCGTGTTTTTTTTTTTTTTTTGTTTTTTTTTTTGTTTCGAGAGTCGAGTTACTCGGGACGCGGTGTGAACCTTGATGGATATTTTGGGCGGTTCCGAAATCTTTCCGGTCGAACAAACACGAGCGTTAGCCTCGACCCTCCAATCAAGGAGGCACCGGAGACTTTAATTCACCTCATTATACAAACGAGCTATGTCTCGGAGCAATTCTCTATGTCCGAACACCTCTTAGGCAAAACGAATTATCCAGAAGTCTCGTACTCGCAGCCTCGAGTCAGGATCATTAACAATTTACCTGCGAGGCAACCGGAGCGAACCAACCGAAAAAAAAAACAAAAAAACAAACAAACAAAAAAAAAAAAAAAAACAACGTGGAAAAAACAACGGATAATAAATCCGGCTTTTTGCAACTCTTGACACGCTTTATGAATTTTAATTATTTACAGTTCTTTCGAAAGCTCGAAACGACCGACGATAATAATAACGAGTTCCTCAAACTCGAACATTATCTAAACGAAACACCAAGATCATCCCGAGCATTGACTCGGCCATCTAACTCATGGTGCGAATCTACTTGTGATTCATGTTGCGAACCAACGTACGCTGAAACGTTACGGCGATGCAGTTAACTAATGAGATCACGTACAGAAGTATAAGGTGTACAAAGTACAATATATATATATATATGCGATGTTAATCGATCTTGTATAATAAACTTATGTACCTATAACCATAATAATATGGACACGAAGGAACGGAAATCGTAATCAAAGGGCATTATTAACAGCGGATTCCTCTATTCATACATCACTTCGCAACTTGTCTACGATTCTCTATAACTACGTACACGTATTCACGCGTAGGTACGCGTGGTGTACGTACAAAGCTTTTCTAAGCTGTACGCTCAACGTGCAATTTATATTGCAAGTATTATGTATTTCTCGTCTTCCTAAATGACTAATTACCCGCAATTACGCGCTCTCTATGGGATCTATTTGTACGATGGTAGGTAGGTAGTACGTACACTTCCGTGGAAAAGTTACGCTGCACAAAGACGAATTATTATTCTCTTTTTTTTTCATGCTGAAGAAAAGAGACAAACCCTAAACGATGCATTTTGACTAAAGATTTTTTTTTTTTCATCTTCAAAACGAACATTTAAAAAGAAATAAATTCTCACTCGTCGAACCTCGATCGGATGAAACCGAACAATGTATAAATCACGAATTCGTACACGGAACGGATATGGCGACGACGAAGTGTACAGTAATTCCAATAGATGTTCATACACATAATTTCATCGGCCGTCAGACGAGAATAATGGTCGTCCCGCGTTGTTAACGTCGATATAACAATGTAAATCGAACGGGGTATCGCTGTCCGCGGTACGGCTGATACGAGTTTAACTACGAGTTTATTATTCCATGAAAATATGATCTATAACGATCCTCCGTATACCGATGTCACACGTCAGACTCAACGGACCCAGTTCCCAGGGGGCACTCACTCTCCGGGTCTCGATCACGATCGCGATAGCTACGATCTGCACGCGTTGCCCAAGCGAACAATCAACATTTGATTGACAGGTGGTGAAACGTGCAACCAACCGGCAGCTCCTTCCTTATGCCACATAACTTGCGCTGCTTACCGCCGACCGATCTCACCTGCATCGGGATTCGTCGGCTTGTACCTATTGAGATTCTATATGTATGTTTATTTTTCTTTATTCGTTAATTCGCGTATACACTGATAACTGTAATACAAATTTTAATAATTCGTAAAATACACGTACATGGTACGCCGTTCGTTTCGCGCGGTATTATACACAATGTGATACGATAAAACACGATGAGAAACTTGTGTGAAATTTTTGGATCGAGTTGAATTTCTTCAATTATACACCGATTATAGTAATTAGCCCGTGACTTTAATAATATCGTATAGATGTTCGCACGGGTGTGAACAGCCGGCTTGTACATTTTTACAAAAGGAACAGTTTTTTTTTTCTTCCGTCGTTCATTTGTAATTTTACAACGCGTCCAGATGTACGCGAATATATATATATATATATATATATATATATATATATATATATATATATATATATCCACAATTATTTATAACGTGAGATTAAGAACCGTCCGCTTTTATATTTCGTTTCATTAAATTTATTTTTTGTATTTTCGCTGTTTTTTTTTTTTTTCGTTTAATCGCATATCATGTTTGTAGAACTTAGCTCGGCTTTGAATGAAATTGAATGCGTGACAAGATTATTTATTATCGTTGATATATATATATATATAGATGTGTCGTTAATGCGAATGCAGGTATATGTGGTACGCGGTCCGGATGCACGAATTTTTCTTTGATATCGAAATAAAAAGCTAATTATTTTATCGAGAATCCCCTCTTCTCTTTCGAATGTATTCGTATGTATACCCTTTGGAAGTTGAATGGTAATGTTTGAGGAGAAAAAAACAAAGCCTGGAGGTGTAACAAATGAGCGTTATTATTAAATCTTTACTTTGCCTATACGATTTTTTCTATATCATATACGATTCGATGCAGACGGTTACTATAACGTCATTAAAACCGCATAGTTACCGAGAAAAAAATTAGAAAAAAAAAAAAAAAAAAAAAAAAAAAAAAAAGGAAAATCACTCATTCGTGAATAGAGTTGCTCGAAAAGCTCCCACGATTGAGAATAGAATCTTGGACAAAATCCCAAGAGTATATTTAGTGGTTACTCTAAATCCCGCGCCTCACCTGCATCAGGTTCTGATTTTGCGAATTTGATTTCATTTGGTTTTCGAGTCCCATAAAAATCTTCCATTTGCGTTAATCGGCTTTCTCAAAAATGACCGTCTTCGAACAAGGAGTTTTTCTAGGTTTTTTTTTTGTTCGCATTTCGGTGCCAATTTCTTCGTCCAATTTGTAGAAAATCGTCTCGATAAAATCGCCGCGTTTCGCCTTCGTGCAAATATCTTAAGGAGGGACAGGTATTACGGACATATATGCGCATAGAACGAGTATATACGTACGATACGACGACGCATCGGAGACGACATCGAATCGAGCCAGCTATCGGACGATCTCCGTTCTATATTTCATCATATTATCGTTGTACGCGACGTTACGGCAGAGTTGTGTCATATTTTCTGCATTCATGCAGCAGCAGCAGCAGCACCGCGTGCCATGGGAAAAGTGTTGTTAGGGATGCTGCGGTATACGGAGGTCACTCGATATCCGCCCTCGGATTATATAGGTGTATACACGTCGTTTCCATAATCGATTGTCGTTTGTTTCGATCTTGTAAAGATACGGAGGAAATCTCTCTCTCTCTCTCCCTCTCTCTCTCTCTCTCTCGCTCTATCCCTATCTTCACCGCGGCGTTCGAATAGAGCGCGTCGATATTAACCCTAATCTATTATTCAACCATCGCACAAGTTTATCGCGTCTAATTATCATTCGATCCCTACCTTATTTATCCTTTGGATGAATTTTTCGCTGCATGTTAAAGCGTGGGATTTTATTCCATGCGAATCCGAAACTGA
The DNA here is from genome assembly GCF_917208135.1 of Athalia rosae. Lineage (NCBI taxonomy): Eukaryota > Metazoa > Arthropoda > Insecta > Hymenoptera > Athaliidae > Athalia > Athalia rosae. The sequence continues at coordinate 19,300,627 of NC_064026.1, read as the reverse complement.
AACGGCGCGATTTTATTTTAACCGGACCCTTCGCGGACAAGTCGCGTTGTTCGGTTGCGTTATAAATACATGGAAAACACGGAGGAGGCGTTTGAGGGGTTTCCGAGCTTAGATCATCGCGGTTGTCGAAGTCGCGGAGCCGCTGCTTCGGCTTAAGGAGCTATACATGCGTGCTATGCCGATCACGATCGCGCATTATCTCATCGGTATATAACCGTTATTTCCGTCGTCGAAAGGAACAACTTCTCTCCAACAGCGACGCGACGACCTCATGTGGCGGCGCAGGTCCGCTCTGGGGGTAGATCATTGGCCCTCACGATTTTCACATTGCCGTTTTATACGTACATATTTATATATACATACGTATGTATATTGTATGTATACACACCCGTCTACTTATTTTATGTGTGGAACGTACACGTTTAGAATACACCTATGTATACATAAATACACATTATATACCCGCAGGAACCGCGCGCGTTACAGAGGAATAACTCGTCGCGCGTGAACGTGCAGCAGGTTTATAAAGTCGCGATGGGGGACAAGCTTTCGAGCAAAATCTTAACACTTCGATACAGTTTTGAAAATTTTAAAAAATATCGTTACGATCTACCGTATCTCCGCACCGCGCTGGAGACGAAGGATATAGATGTAGATTTATTGTTATCAATATTCTCCTAGATCATCATCGTCTTCATCTTCGACTCATTCGCACCTTATGGACCGCGATGAAAATATTTTAAAAATTCGTCACATATTGATATTTTCCTTCTTTTTTTTTTTTGATTTCAGGTGAAAAGCCGTATCAATGTACGTGGGAGGGTTGTACGTGGAAGTTTGCAAGATCGGATGAATTGACGCGACATTACCGTAAGCACACGGGTCAGAAACCATTTAAATGTCATTTGTGTCAGCGCTCGTTTTCAAGAAGCGATCATCTATCTCTTCATATGAAAAGGCATTGATCTTTATAAATTCTCGCATCGCGTGTAAATTGCGTTCAAAGAAATTACGCAATATACATAAATAATCCTATAGCTAAGACGACGATGAGTACATTCGGGACCTGATGAGCCCCTCCCCAAGGAAAGTTCGGATATAACTAATAGAAAAGTAACGCTATAGAAAAGGAACATTAATTAGGGTCGTGATTTTGAAAGAACGATTCCTGGAGGGGAACACTAGAAAAAAATTATTATTATTATTTTTTCTTCTTCTTTAAATAAACTAAATAAATAAACGAATGAATAAATGAATAAATACATAAATAAACATTGTTTATATCGTAGGGAAAAGTAAAACGATTCGTTCCGAAGTGGTTTTTTACATTTTCAAAATGAAAGACCTACAGTAATGAATGTTATATGTACATACATAATATATTTCGTTATCGTAACGCCGTACTTCAAAAATTCAAGCAGCCATACAGGTATATAATACATATGTATATCTAATCTAACGCATAGCTCGGTCTAATTTGGAGGGTAAATAATCGCAAGTTTTATGATGCAAAAAATGTCGTATTACTTATTACAATCTGATTGAATTATTACGTTATAACATTATTAACAGCAAAAACGACATAAACTATATGGTAGTAAAAAATATTTTACTCGAAAAAATATGTCAAAGAAAAAAGGAAACTATAATTGAAAAAATAAAGAAAAGAGGAGAAAAACCGCTGCAGGTTCAGCATAATAGCATAACAACGATATAATATAAAATAATTCTCTGTTTTGTAGCTAATTATTATTAATATTATTATTATTATTATTATTGTTGTTATTATTTTTTCCATATGTCGTTCAATTCCAATTATACAATTTAAATAAGGCCAGCTCAACTAGTCTAGAGCGTCGCATCATTATAAACAATATTGTCAGATGAAAAAAAGGAAAAAGAAAAAGAAAAAAACGACTCAAACGAGGAGAATGAGAAAAGAATTAACTGTTGTAATAATAACGGTAATACTGAGGAATAAAAAACAAACACAATAAAATATAAGTTAAAAAACAAAACGAAAAAAAATAACAAAAAACAAAACAAAAAAAAAAAAACATTGAGCCAGTAAAAGTAATATTTTTAGTATCTATGAAAACAATTAGAAATATAACTAGTTATTATGAGAATATAAAATAGGCGTATGAATATACATAAATAAATAAAATAAAAACTCCGATTACGGAGCTTGGGACTTAGCATGCTCAGTTAAATGAAAATAAAATCGTGATCAATCTATTAAGCAATGTGAACTATTAATTAGGAAAATTTATACTAGATAATGTGTACATTAAAACAAAAAAAAGAATGACAACTGAAAAAAAAAGGAAAGAAAAAAACTAATTGAATTAAATAAAATAATGACATTATAAATGTGATGGAGTAAATTAAAGTATGATAAAAATAAATAGAAAATAAAAGGAACTATTCGAAATGCACAAAGAATTTCGCGTTTAGGAATGGACAATCGATGAATCTGTTAATTCTAAGAGCCAGTATTAGACATCTATTCTTGAATCATTACAGATAGAGAACTATACCTCGTTAAGTCTTTGCGAAACTATATGTACATTATATATGGATCGTGTCTCCGATCGCTGAGAGTTTTTTTTTATTTTTTTTTCTTTCGTTTTATCATTGAATTTGGACTTTTTTTCTTCGTTTTTTTTTTCGTTACTTTTTCCTTCGAAATAAGCGAAGAACGTGAGAATATAGATAATTTTTTCAAAATATCAGAGCAATCAACGTTCCATATGAACTGAATTTTTCATTTTCGAATTGAAATTGAAAAAATGAAAATTTATTGTTTCGCATGAAATGCCAGTTATTAACGGACAGTATAAATATGTATGTCTACGCGTAGGTATGTTACTATTAATTATCTTTATATTTTTACCTATTATGCTACGACCCAGCGAATACGACATGTACCTATATTGCTCCTTTATTAATCTCATTAGCTCAAAAATTGATTAGGCTGTTCAATGAAGAGAAGAAACAAATAAATAAATAAATATATATTATATAGTTGAAGGTGCCTAAAACTCGTATAATATGTATGATGTATATAATAATGATGATAATAATAATAATAACAATAATAATATTATGTACAGTAATAAATAAAATAACACCGAGGAGCTAACGTGCGCGATTCTCGACGATGGAAAAAAAATTTAATGAAATATAAAATGAAATTAAAAACTAGAAGAAATCATATAACAGCGTTATAATTATTTAACATGCATCGTCGAGCTAAATTTTACAAAAACTAAGCGAATTGTAAATAATTTACAGTACTATTGTCTCGACTATTATACAAATATCCATATATATCTAGAAAAGTCGTGAAAATTAATTGATAATGTATTAAATATAGATAGATTTATAGCTATGATCGTAATGGAGTATCATAGTCGAATATAAAAATTCATTGTTACAGACTCGTTGCTTTTTCGGATATGTATATTATATATTCACATACATATGTATATGTTACAAAAAAAAAAGTTTCTTTCGCCCTCGCGTAATAATAATAATGATGATAATGATTAATAATGACGACGACGACGACGACGACGACGACGACGACGACGATGATGATGATGATGATAATGTCACCTGCGCAGCTATATAACTAAATAATTGTTAGTTAGATGATAATAATAATATGAAACTTTAGTATATTATTTATAAAGACGAGTTCAGTATCGTTTTCGTAAAGTCACTGTTACGTGCATATTATAGGTAAATGCGTATATGTACATCAATTATTTAATGTTTCTGCTATATTATTATATGATTTTTATTTTTATTTAGTTATATCATTGTTATTGTTGTTGTTGTTGTTGTTGTTGTTGTTGTTATTATTTTTGTTATGATTGTCATTATTGTTAAACGATGCATATGTAATATAATAATCCACATCAATGATGATCAATGTATAGGTAATTTGATAGATCTACTAAAGATAAAGAAACTTTGAAACAATGGAACAAGATGCCAGTATATACTAGAGCCAGTTATCATAATAAAAAAAGACCTCTACGTATAAGATTTTAATATAAAAGAAAGATGGAAAAAATAATACGCAAAAAAAGTAGGAAAACATACAAAAAAAAATATATAAATATATAGATAATTTAAACACCCAATCAATTAACCTTATCGCATACGCTGCACTCTATCATAGGAAATAGTGCCTTCTAAGATTTTAAGAAGTCCGGTGAAGAAGTATAGTGTGTATTTTAGGCTGTAATGTTATTTCAGTTAATAGTGCCTTACATGAAAATTGCATTCGCGTCGTTTCCGATGATTTAAAAGAAAGACAGAAAAAAAAAGTATAAATATAGGTATGCGAAAAATCATCGCCGAATTTTTAGCTTTCATCGTTGTACATACCATTGATGAATCATGATCAGAGAGAAAAGAAAGAGTAGTTTATCCTATTTGCACACGGCGCGACGGTTCGACAGGGTCAGTAAAAACAAAGAACCAAAAAAAAAGTTAATGACAGAGAAAAAAGACCGAAAGGAATGTTTGGATGATGAAAAAAAAATGAATAACATTCAAATAACAATAATCGCGGTGGAGCTTATCGCGACAGTGTAGATTACGGTGATTTTTTGTAGATATACATAATATTATATTTTCGTATCTCTGGAGTTGATTTGTGAAATTTAATCCCGAAGCCCGCGACGCCACCCAAGACGCTCCTCGCGATACCGCGATGAGTGATATTGTATCGTTGTAACTTGTAACTTCCATCCATCCGAATAACTCTAACGGCTGCTGCAGGGCGTGTGAGTAACTTGAGTACTACGCTGCTACGATCGACGATGCCTGATATGACGTACTGAGGTAATACTCATCTTTTTCATCGCCCAAAAATTTCACCCACAAAGAAGTGGGGATGGTGTGCCATCGTGCGAACTAAAAAACGAACGATTTCAGAATGCGTAATTTATTTTGCTTCGAGAATTCGTACTCGTTTTTTATTGTCTTCAATATCCATAGAGCTCACAACCTTCCGGAAGCTTAATACACATTTTTTAGGAAAATTCGAGCTTTCATTTTGTGGGATACCTCCTTCCGGTCGTTTCCACAGTCCTCGTCGTGTTTTGTTTTACAGTTCCGATTTCTTTTTCGTATACTGCATGACAAAAACCGACTCAAAAAATTTATTGAACGGAGCATCTGCAGGTTAACACATCCGCGAAGCTAAAAATACAATACAAAAAACAAACAAAATACAAAAAAGTAATACAAAATTTCTCGAACTGCAACTGGGAGGATTCTTACAGATGTCCATAAAATCAATCTTAAGTCCCAGCTTATTTCTTATGGTAATACACACGCCTATTCAATTTTCCCTAAATGGGCATCTATGAATGGATAGGAAGTAAGCAACGGAGTTTCAGTTCTGAATGCAAACCATTTTCTTTGAAGGCCCCACCCAAGAATATTTACATTTCAAGTGCCTTAAGAAACACTATACATACTTACTCATATACCTATATGATATGTACACCTATATACCTACGACTAATTAATTAAGTTTCACGCTGCAGTCAATTCGATAAAGAAAAAAACGATTAATAACGTCATATACACGGGATGTAATTGTTATGATATTATTTCTAATCATAGACTCTGACTTTTTCATCCTTGTCTCCGACCTAATCAATCATTTTTTTTATTTTTATTTTTATTTTTTTTTGTTTTTTACTTTATTTTATTTGCTATCTATTCACAGACTGCGATTATACGTTAATTGTTAAGTTTAAACTTTTCACTGTAATTAACGATCATCGATATACTGGGCCAGTACTAAATATGTAGAAATGTATATGCAATTTATCTATGTCTATGCCAACATCGATTCAAAATCATTCGTGTTTCTAAATTTTTTTTTTCTCCTAGTGATCAACCTTTGCTGATATGTATAATTACATTCATGCGGATCATGACTTGTTAAATGTTACAAATTGTTAGATATTTCTAGACCAGTTAGAAAATGGAGTAAAGTAATTAGGAAACAAAGGAAGAAAACGAACAAATCGACAAACGGCAACAGAATCTAACACAATATAGCAAACCTATATACTTAAAAATAGTACTCTCTTAACTGCTCAATCCTCTTTGGTGCTTTTACATTTACATGTATTAATAAATTTATTGAAAAGACATAAATATAAAGTATATAATATACCTATCTACAAATTAATGAATCTAATTCAATCGGAAACAGACAATATTAGATTATTATTATCATTACTACATTTGTAATTATATACTCACTTGGAAAAAATGAAATAATTTCCCTGCACTTCAAAATCGGTCGGAATCTTGGCCGTGCAAGGCTTGATATAACATATATTATAAGGTTTGTGAATAAAAGCTTTTTACAACAGTAATTATTACAGTATAATCTAACGCCTGGATTCTTTTCTTTTTTTCTCGTTTCTATTTTTTCTTTTCTTTCTACTACTCTTCAGACTATCTAACACAGAAATCGTGTATATAGTTTATGATAGTGAGTGTATTGTATTTGAAAGCGTTAGCTACGAGTCGCGTGAAAAAAATTAATAAAAAAAAATATATACACATAAATCGAACTATTAGTAGATAAGTTACAATATTATTGATTGGAAAAATAATAATAATTATAACGATGAACGATTATGTAAAAAGTTTGTAAAGTTAGTTTCAACTAATAATTATACATGAGTTATAAATTTTATATATAATCATATAAACTTATGACTATTGTTAGTGATTATTATAATTTTTTCATTGATATACCTAACTATAATGGGGGCCAGTAATTCTCTCTCGGATCTCGCACGGATTTATACACTATAAGGCGCGCGGTGTGATGCTATAAATTATTTTATTGAAAACAAGGTACATACGTATATACATATACGATATTTTTACTTAAATGAAATATCAAATGTTATAAGAGCGTATGATAATAGAACTATACCCAATGTTCCGGAGCGTATATATACGTTATTCTATTTTATCGCGACGAGAGTTTTTCATTTAAACATGAACAATTTCAAGGGAACTGTTCTTTCGGAAGTATTTGTTTTTTTCTTTGATTTTTTTTTTTGTTTTTTTTTTTTCATCTCTTCATATCTTCGGTAATACGTTCGAATCGGAACATCGATAGCTAATCGTATCATAGCGTATTATAATGTGCATGCAACATGCCTGCGCGCCACTAACTATTAAACATTAAGTAATGAATATTATTCACCTTTTATAGACTAATGAATATCGTATATTAATATGAATAATATGAATAATAATAACAATAATAACAATAACAATAATAACTTAAAACAATAATATATTACGATCACTGTATAAACAAAGGCATTATTTTCAACTTATAACTTTTTACAATATATTATATTATTATCATAGTTAAACACATATATACATACATGAATTTGAATCCGAATATGAGTTTTCGTAAATTTTGAACCAATTTCGCTGATGTCATTTTATTATGCCTGCGTACTCTACACGTGAATTGAGAATAATGTTAGAATAAAGAAGGAAACAGAAAATATGAAAGTAATCACAAGCATTCTCACACAGAGAAAAGGTTCACTAGCTTAATTATTAACTAGAATTATGAAAATGAGGTTGTAATTATATTCTTATTATCACTGTTATTATTATTGCTACTTGACTGTATTGAAATTGATTTGGATAATTTATTTATTGACAATGTGTCCCGCGTAAGCGGGCAAATAAAAGATGCAGAAGTTGAAAAAAAAATTTATATAATACACATACGTGTATGTATACGGTAAAAATTATACATATATATTTGTTGGATGTTCAAAACAGAAAAACAAAAATTTAAAAAGAGGGAAAGAAAATTCGTTTATAGATGTGTTTGATGTATATTGATTTTATTTTTTCTCTTGTTCTCCAATGATATACTAATGAGTACGATGAAATATTGAATAAATATTTGATATTGGCCCATGATTCCTAATAGGAGTAAAATGATAATGTATATTATATACATATAAAATATCAGACATAATACGATTGACAAATGTGTTATGTTTACTTGTTGGGTTGTTGTATTTGTACATATTCAGTAACGAAACGGAAAAAGAAACAACAAACATGAAGGAAAAAATGAGGAAAAAAGCATCGCGTGTTGTAGCACAACATTAAATGCACTTACGTCTATGATTAGTTTTTATTATTATTATTACTATTGTTATTATTATCTTTATTTTCATTATTATTATTAATGTTATTATCAATACGATTATTGAAATGATGGTTACATATTTTAGATATATCATTATAATTGTATTTTGGCAGGGTTATGAGATTAAAAATTGTGAAAAAAAAAGAATTATATCCATAAAGCATCATATTTCACTGTTGATTTATTTCCAAATCCTCAATAGTTACAGAACCACGAATTTCCTAAACCAAAAGTGATTTACTAAAAATCATACGGGAATTGTCATCTTACTTCGTCGGGTGAAAGCTTTTGTTCGATTATTTGATCGTCTGGTAACGGGATTTCTGGAGGCTCGATTCGACCACCACTGAACTTTATCAAGTGTCACTATTCCTTTATTCTCGCATTTGGTCATCGTTTTGTCCAATGATTCTAGAAAAGGAAATTCAGGAAAGCAATGATGACGAGGAAAGTGACGGTTAAGGATTGGACAAAAGCATCCGTACCCGAGTTCGATTCGCCCTGTAACTCTGCCCAAAGTTTCATCCGTTTGTCACGGAATACGGATACCATCTTCAACGACTCGTTGAAACTGTTTCCTATTCGGAGATAGTTGTCATCCGACGAATACGGCGTCCAAATTAAGTCGCTCGTCCTAGCTCTGGGTGTTCTGTTAGCGCGGTGAAAATAAGTGGTTAACATTTCCTGCGGGATTTTCGGTTCCTCGCGGTGTGGAAAAATGATTGAACGGTATAAAAATCATTACCCATTGATCGCGAAAGATGTCCACAACTGCACCATCGTGTCGATCATAATAAAATCACTGTCAGACCATTGACTCTCCGATTCCACTGGTCGGCCCAGCGGAAAGAGGTAACGAAGATCATCCGAATGGACTATCGCGGTGGATTCGGTAGGGATGTTCGTGCCCTTAAGTTCGCTGTCAGTACCTCGATATTCGAAAGAATAGAAATAGACGGGAGCTGAAGCCGAGGCGAGCTGGTATTTCAGAGCGCTGTACACGGGGTTGAAGAAAAACGAATCGGTGACGAGCTGCGCGTTTTTGATCCATATCTGACGAGGGAAATTGCTCTTTGAGAACTTTTCTCGGAGCTTATTTCATCCGAAGAATATACCATACCTCACTTCTGTCGCCAGTTAAATCGTTGTTGAAATAAAACTCTTTCAGCTTGGCAATAAACGATGGCACGTCGTCCTCGAGCTCCTTACATTGAAGCAAAACGGGGAGCTGTTCGTCAAATTCGCTCAAATATACTTCGAACTCTTTGGAATCCGGTAACATGTCTGGAAAAAATCTGGAGTTTTTATATCTTCGAATTCGGAGGGGGCCTTATTCCATCCCCGTCAACTTACAGGTGAACCAGATATCGCACTCGTTGCGAACAACTCCGGTTATCGATGGTACGTCGCGTACTTTTCCAGCGGCAAGGAGATTCTTCGGTCTATCGGTGAGAAAAGCCCCTTCGATATCGACCTCATCGGTTGGACCCCATGCCACCGAAAAGCTATAGTACCATTCGGACAAATTCAGCTTCGCTTCGACGATGTCACCGGCATCGAGCTCTCTCAAACATTCGAGCATGTAGATCGTTGCGTTTGTGGGACAATTGAAATACTCTCCAAGTGCTAGAGCATACTTCGCATAGGATTCTTTGGGTCGATACGACCAGTAACTGTCGGCCCCTCCACTTTGCGATATGTATTGGTGGAACAATCCTAAGAAAAAAAAAAGAAAAAAAAAGAAAAAAAAATGAAAAAATGAAAAAATGAGGAACGGAGCTCAAAGCGTTTCTTCGCGATTCGCGCTAGTTGTGACGAGTTCAATATCCTTGCCTTTCGTAGACTCGGACAGCGCCAAAAGTTGGACCGCAGCGCTGCCAGCGCTCTGTCCAAAAATTGTAACACGCTCGGGATTCCCGCCAAACTTTGCTATGTTCTCCTGGACCCATTTCAAGGCGAGGACTTGATCCTTCATGCCCCAATTCCCGGGAAGCACCTCGTCTCCGGCGCTTAAAAATCCTATAGGGCCCAGCCGATAATTGAAGGTCACCAGAACGATATCTTCATCGAGTAGATACCGAGGTCCGTAATGTCGGGGTAAACTATTACCCTCCACGAAACCGCCCCCGTGAACCCAGACCATTACCGGCAACGATGGCGAGGTGCCGTCTTCGGGCAACTAGACGATGTTAAACGATGAAACCCGTAATATCGATGCAGTGAACATTGATAAGCGAAATCGATCGTATTCAGGAGTTTTTAGAAAGTCAATTATGTAGGTTCACCTGCGGTGTGAAAACGTTCAGGTTCAAGCAGTCTTCGACCCCGATAGCCACACCTCTCCTGAGCGAAACGCATACAGATCCTGGCACGGTTGCGTTGAAGGTCCCGTTCCAGGCATCTGCCGCCACAGGACTCGCGAATCTTTATATTCGTAAACGTCAATTTGTACTTGTCAGATTTAATTCACCTCGAGTATCACTCGAAAATAAACAAAAATTCAATTCGTTGAGAAATTATGGATTCGAAATCGAATTGGAAAGAATTGGAGTTGGAAGGATCGGACCGGATGCCACTAGAAAACCTGAAGATATAGCGATCGTTTTTAATAACGTGCGAGGAACATCAACACCGATCGATGCGGTGAACTATGCCAACGTTATTTCATACCTCGCTTTTTCCTGTTGTCACAATCGGTGCCATTTTTCTTACCTCAGATTACCAATCGGTGGTTTGGCGTAAGGAATCCCTATGAAAGCCGATATGTTCCGACCTCGGAAACTCGTCCATGTTAAACCCTGTAGGGATCCTTGAGCAATCTGTACTTCTGGCTGCGCGAAGGTCGCCGGACATAAGATGCACAGCAAACACACCAAAGAGAGACGCTCTATTCGATTGGGGAACGCCATCGCTGAGAACGAAATGCAGTCGAATTTTCAGTCGCTCTGTTTTTATGATCGGAAATATGATATTCTTTCATCTATACTCTATTCGGGCATTGTATCAGAAGCGAAGCACTCTACGCACTAGGAACGTTTGTCTATCTTTCCTGATTCGCTGTTTCGATAAATGAATGAAATTTTTACTCGAAGACCGGCAAAGTTCACTTTGGTGCGTTTCGCATACAGTCCTGTTAGAGTAGCGAATCATGTGACCAGCAAACTTGGTAAAAAAAAACTTTTAATTTTCGCTAGTTGATTCGATATCGCAATTTTTCGCCCAAACAAAGGGTGAGTAGTCGGTGATTGTTAGTGATATACTTACAGCTATTTCGATCAGCGAGATATCGCCGATTCGAATTCAAAGAGATAAATGAGTAACCAGACAAATTTTCACCGTGCAATCCTTCCCGTCGAAACGTAAGAACCACAATGTAGATTCTACAAATTTATTCAAAGAGCGTAGACGATTACGCTATACAGAGTGTTGAATAAATTAAACCAGGAAACTGGCCTATAGGCAGCCGAGACACATGTTTGCTTCGATCCGTCAGTCTTCGCTTCAACGAGCACGATTGTGCGCCAACTTAGACTGGCTAGTTTTTGTAATAAAATTTGACATACGAAATACTTTCTTCCAAAATTCTTGCCTACGGAGACCACATGTTTCTTGTGTTAATTCACTCGGCTTGACCCCCTGTATTAGCCCTATAATTTTAGGTACTGAGACCTGAGACACCCTGTATAGTTCGTTATCAGAGTATCATATAGCTTACGTCATTTCATAATACAGCTTTTGTGTGATTACGATAAACTCTAAGATAATATCAGATACGCATCAAATTTCACCCAAGTGTCAGCACGTCGAGTGCCACGTTATTTTATGAGAAAATCACCCTCCAGGCCACGCGCGCTGCTCAGCGTTGCGAACCGCATCATTAGCAAATTCAAATTTTTACGATGCGGCTGTTCAAACGCGTTATTAGGGCCATTATTGCTTATCATAGTGGAAGATCTATCTACAATTTCGAACGAGATGTGTGTCTAGTCTGGTATTTCAAGTTGTTCAAATATACCGGTAACATCAATCGCTTGCTGGATGAAAATTGTGCGGAATTTGAATAAATCCAAGGTAAATACTCGAGATAATGTAAATTTGTTTAGTTTTTTTTTTTTTTTTTTTCTTTTTTTATCACACCTTACAGTGTCAGTCGCCGGTGAACGACACGTGATTATTTCCCTAAGTGAAAATCAATCACGATGAAAAAACGATCCGAAGATCAGACAACTTCGATGTACCCGCTAAGCGAGTTTAAATTCTTCGAATCGTTTCTTCCCCGGAGGAGTCGGGGGAAATTCGACGCTATATTTAAACTCGAATAAACTCGTTGGTCAAATAAGCGAGACTTTGAAGTAAGTTTGCCACTGCACCGCGGAACGTATACCACATATAGCTGTACACGTTAGCTACCGCGCGGACTCGTACCACCAACATAATTCTACAAAGCCGAACGAGCTTGTTTCGCTATGATAAATGCCCTTGTGTAACTCAAAATCCGGATCTGCACACCATCTCGCAAGATTTGCGGGATTCTTCTGTGTACCATCTCTATACCTACGCGTGTACCCATATTCTCATGCGCAAGCGGTATATATTAAGCGCAATTCTCGCAACAGCAAATTCACGATAGACTACCGTCTGCCAAACGACCATTACTATACCGAGCTACGATACTCTTACGCTACCTACCATACGAAAACTTGTTTGAGATTTATGTATCTGGTCATATGTATGTTATATATACTCACTCGTGAAAATTTAGTTGAATGCTTTTCAAACTATACGTATTACGCGTACGCGGTGAGGAGTTGAAAAAACGCGTGCAGCTCTTCCGGTATTCCGTAGTGTTTCATTTGAGCCGATGCAGACACAACTGAAAAGAAAACACTGGAAGGCCCTTATAAAGCGCCCGTCTGTGTGCCAATAGGATTTTCACACGGTTGGGAACAACATACACCTATATATCGGATCGTCCACGGTCCAGGTTCAACGAAATTGTTTCAAATTTCAATCGGGCTAATTGAACTGCCAGACATCACGTTATTATTAATGCAGTTTGTACCCGCGCAATACTGCAATATGCGTATATGTAGTGATAACTGAAACGACGAGTTTAATTAAAGATTCAGTCGCATTTCTGCCGTGTTGTATGTACCATAGCCCGTTCAATGGGGAAAAAAAAAGACCGAAGAAAATGAAGAAAAAAAAAAAAAAAAAAAAAACAAAGAAGTATATAATTCCCTCGGGAATACCTGCGCTCTGTGTCTACCGATAAATGGTAAAACCGCGCTTCCACCTCGTGAGATTTATAGAGTTCGGTAGACTCGGTAAGTAATGCGAGATACCTGAGAGAACGGCGGGATATAGGTATATACAGAGGGTGAACATTTGTGAGCGTATAGATTCACCATGGGATATGTATACGTACGTACGGTATACATACTCGCGCAAAACCCATATAGAACTACGCTCGTTAAAATCTGCGCTCTTCTACGGAATAATCAACGCCGTCCGAAGCCGGTTTAGCTAAACTTGAACGATGTTATTGTAACAAATCAAACGAACGATAGTTGCGAATAGCGAGGAAATTTTCACAGTCTCGCGCGATTGCAATATTTCAATGGGGTTTGAAAAATTAGGATCGCTGTTGATTTTTTATTCTTCCTCTGTGACCGGATCGATCTGATCGACCACACGATCGGCCAATCCACTGATTGTAATGTAATATCGCGGATTTCTGGCGCAGACAGAAAAGAAAAGAAAAAAAATTACCGCGAAACACCAAGACCGGAAACACCCGCTGACAGAATGTAAGATATCTCTGGCGCGGCCAATTTTTTTTTTTTTTTTTTTTTTTATTTTATGACAATAGATTAATAATCGACTCAAGGTCCGCCGATTATCTCGTGTCATTTTAATCGCATTTAATCAAGTTATCAAGTTATCATATTAAAGGCGGCGTGCCGCGTCGCCGGATATATCACGCTTTTTCGGCGATGCGCACGCGGCGCGAAAACTTCTCGAAGACTCCGAGAAACTGGTATCGATCTAACAGTTCCAGGACTGCATTTGTAAAAACGTTACACAAACGCGTTTGTATAATGTATAAGGAATCGCATCGCGAAGGAGGGCAAGAAGACGTCGCTCGCAGCGTTTGTCGCAAGTTTAACAACTCAGACCGCGTGCGTGCGACCGAGCCATCTACGACGAACAATTAATAATCCCGCCATCTTGACAATAATGGTGTTTTTCATTAATTTCGAAGAAAAGAAGCGACGCACTTCTCGAGGCACTCGGAGATCGGCAAGCTGCACACCCCGCTTGAGACGGGTGTCTCCTTCGCGCCAGATACGTATTATTATCTCGAGTACCCGAGACGCGCTTTTATCGTACGATATACTCCAACTAATTGTCACCTCGGATCTCCGCGATACATCAGGGTTTCGCTCGTGCCGAGTAAGATCACATCTGAAACTGCGATAAATCGATCGATTTCATCATTTTTACCCTCCTTAGAAACACATCTTCATTACTTATCCGGCGATGGTGAGAAAGTGGCGAGACATGAATATGATAAAATCTGTTGGGACAAGATTACGCAGATTAAAATATGAAATAATTGATTGAACACCCTCGACTGATTATGTAAAATCTCAACTTAAAATCGGATAACTTTACGATTTCTATATCTATGAATGTTATACAAGGAGAGGGCGGAGTTCGGATGAACGATTCCCGAGGGTCGCTAAGCGACGTCATCTCTGAAAAATCAATCGGTGTCGTATTTAAGAAAATTTGAAACCCCCCCGCGCTGTCGTAGGAGAAGATCGAAGATCCGGTGTGAAGAAAAATCTTATCATCCAATAAAATCTGAGCCGAAAAAATGTCACTTATGCTACGATATACTCGAATACATTTCTCGGATGCTTCCGTACAATCGTCGAATTTAGATTTTCCTGGTGATCGGCCGCGTTCCCGAAGGTATTTCTCTAAAATTATTAGCCGTAGCGATCAACGAATGATGTGAATGTGTAGTACATACAATATGCTAATACGTAACTTAAGATGTTTACCCAGATGTGTTTGTGTATCGCACATATTCTTCCCATAAAGTAGTGATAAGTGAAATAGCTATGAGTATACATAACTACTCAATGCTCACCTCCGACTACTTCAGAAGTAAAATTATTCAATTATAATTGCGAGTTGTTTGTCAAGTGACAACTGCCACGGATCCAATTGCTCCCGTACAATATTGACGCGATTATCGTGGAGTAAACTGTAAGAGGTGCAGGTTTATTTATTCGATGTGTTTCCTCCTTTTTTTTTTTTTTTGTTCTTTTCGTTTCTCCTTCTCTTCGTCCTTTTCAATTTCCTCTCTTTCTCTCGGTCCCTAAGATCGTCCTCTCCAGTATTTCCAACTTCTATCCGACCGCCGTATACCGCGGCGCAGTACCGCAGCGATGGCAACAACGAGGATCAATAAATTCTCTTCGAATAGGTATACACTCGGTTTAGAAAAAGATTCCAAGTAAAACAGACGTACGAGTGGAGAGTTTAGATGAACCCAGATTGATGTCAGGCTAAGGTCAATTTTTTCTTCCACTCTTTATTTATTTATTTGATTTTTTTTTTCTCTTTTCTTTTCTTTTCTGTTTTTTTTTTTTCTTTTTTTTTTTCATTACCTCCCCGTTATTCCAGCTTGTTTGTCTCGACAGAGAAACCTTGGAATCGGGAACGTCTTGGTTACGATGAATCTATGCATTAGATTTTAGATATCGAAGCCTAAGAAAATCTCTCGTAAAAGCTACCAGCCGCTGCCGACGATGTCGACGCTGCGTTGAACCGGGAGGAATAGCATTTCACTCGAAGCATTTGCCGACGACAAGCTGCACCACCATGATACTTCCTATAAGGTACATCCCATCGTGAACAGACTGCAACACCGCGATAGACGAACACCATCGCGAACTATTTCCCTCCTCCGTAACAAATCTATGTCGCGTACATGTTGTTTCGTATCTATCCCGTACAGTAAAATCGACGTCGTCTTCTCTTTATATTTTCTATAGGTATATATGCATGCCGCATGCATATGTACACCAAGGGGATATACCTGCAGGTATGTATACTCTTTGAATATATACTGGAATCGTGCAGCCTTACTCCGACGTTACGCTAAGGGGATATATTTATCAAGTATAACTAAATATATATATATACCGAAGTACATGAGGTAGGTGAGACCCGAACGACCGAATCGTGTCGTTATTTGATTTCGATAAGCCGAGAAAATTTTTCACCCCTCGCCTCCTGCGATACTGACTTTCAGAAATATGCGCTTCCGAGGACAATGATCATTCTATTTCGTCAAAAGAATTGACGATTCTAATCCTCCTTACTTCTACATGTAATTGAGCTTGCGTATCTCAGGCCCTAATATCCCGAATTGGACGTTCGTGGAGAAAAAAAAGAAACACTCCAACCGTCACCGCACCCATTAATCAACGTAGGAAATTGACATTCGAATAAATCTTGACGTCATTATTTTAGCGTAATAAACCCGACCGTATAATCGATCAATGGAACTGGCATGTTCTCCGCTGTCCTAAACGTCAAGTTTATAAACACCTGTTCGCTCGTATCGAGAAAAGAGTATACAATAATGCGAAGGTCGGTATATGTATACTAATCATGGCATGAGTACGATGATTACGGACTGAATAAGCCACGCTCATGATCAGAGTTTTATCTCCGATTTATGAGGGTCCAGATATGGGCATCTTGTTTTATAACGTCATTCATCGCCTGCACTTTTCTACGGCCAGAAATATTTCACTGGACGTAAGTATAGCCGTTAAAGGTATATACATCTACGTAGCGTACACCTTGTACAGATCTACCTTTATGGTGTTATGGAATGCTCAGTCTATACCTTTATAGGTATATGTATAGTAAATTTTGTCACAACTTAAAGTCTTTCTAATTTTTCATTTTTTATTGTCATGCTAAATCCCCGTAACTTTATAGATAGTAGGAATCGTATACCCAGTGAGAAGATTCCACAATTATAGCGACAGGGAATAGTGCGGTGAAAAGGATCAACCGGTGGACATTTAAGCACTCGATTTTGAATAGGGTAAAAAGAAAATTTTTGATTAATTTATTTACGAAATATACAATGACCGCGAGTTTCAAATGTTGTACGAATCTTTCGAAAAATCAAATGATCGCCATTTTTGTATAAAAATAATTGTACAGTTTTTCAATGAATTTGCAAGTCAGGATACGTGGGGAGTCCACAAGGTATTTCGTTTAGGAGAGATCGTCCACGACGCAGAAATAAAATTAATAACCACGAAAGGATTTTCTATGCATTCCGAAGTTACTCCCGCGCAGGCGCGACACCTTGCATACGGATACATAAATTAATAGTCATTTGATGAAAAAAAAAAAAAAACAAGGAGATTGTACATAGAGAGAATTTTTTTGCAATATACATTAATCCCGCCGATCGAGTCGTCCTCATTCACCAAGAATGGAATCTGAGAGCAAAGAGTTCTATAAGTTGTACGCGTGGCTTATAACCCGGTGCTGTTGGAAAAGTATAGTATACGGAAGATGAATGATAATAAATCTTATAGCTGAGTTTTCCTTTCCGCTTTCGTCTCCTGCCCCTGCAAACCACCTGCGTGACCTCTGTCTCGGTCAGCCTTGAGGCCATCGACAACTTACTCTGGCACGCGGCTATTACGGGAGAGAAAACCCTCATTTTGTACACCTATACCCACTTCAACGGTCACATTCAGCGTGCCGACATCTTTCGCCGACAAATTTTACCTTTAAAGTTCATGTCCTATACGCGACGTCACGCTGCAGTACATCGTGCGGCAATCGCGCGCACTCAACTTAACGAAGAAGTCAGGTCTGTCCGGGGTGAAGATGTTCGCGCCGAAGTATATTTATTTTATTGATCTTCGATCGGACGGCGCACTTTATGCTCGAAACTCAAGGCGAAATCGCCGCTTTGATATGCGAGCTTTCAGCGTCACTGAGTTTCCAACATATTTTATGGATTCCCAGATCCGAAAGTCTGCGATCAAATCTCATACGCAATTCGCGGCTTCGAATTCAATAGCAATCGAATCGGTACGTTTCCTCGGATCACGTACGCGTGAATTAAGTCTTCATCCCGCACTCTACTGTTACCGCCTTCGCACATTTCTCGCGAAAGCGTCTTAGGCGTCTTAGGTTATTGCTTGTTTCCTCTTTCTCATTCGCTCCACTCGTCTTATGGGAAAGCTGCGATCGATATTATAATTATAAAATGCAGGCCGCGCCGAAAACAACTCGACGTTCCAAAAATCACTGCGCATCTGAGAAAATCTCGAAGAAAATTCAATGAGAACATGAAAATCTCGAGCACTTTCGAAGGTGCTGAGAATTGTCCGAGAATTATCCTTTCTTGGACGTTGAAAGAAGAGAGAAAAAAAAATCAATCCAAAGGCTGATGGAAACCGCTCGCCTCTGAGTTATAATACGATGGAATAACGGCAAGGCGGCGGTATAATTAACGTGTCGTCCGGTCGGTGCCGTGAATTTTCTACAAAGCAGTAAGGTTGAACGCGGAGATCTATACTATAATCGCATAATATATACTGGAATCAGTCCAGTGGCACGACTCGGGTTAGAAAGGCATAAATCGGATACGCGGACTCTTTGTAACCGTGTTTATACTTCACTTTTGAAAAATCAATCGAGGCCGAATAAAAAATTCCGCCGCCCAATCCTGGATAAACTTTACCGAACTTTTGCCCCACAGTTACTCCGAACGAGACATTACGCACGTCTGTGAAAAATAACCAAACGAGAGAAAATAATTACCACGTAGCCCGCACATGATAACAGATTACGTTGTTCGATCGTTGACTACGTGTACAATTATTCAATGAATTTGCTGTGGCGTTGCAGGAACTGCTGCGCCGTTTATTGCGGTCGTAGTAAATATGTGTAAATGTTGATATTAACGAAAAAAAAACAAGTTAAAATTAAAAAAAAAAAAAAAAAAAAAAAAAAAAACAATCACACCGTGCATCGCCGTAAGGCTATTTAACTATGTATGATATGTTGATTTTTGAACATGGTAGATCATCGATACAACGCTGCAAGTTTGCTACTTGGCTCGCGGCGGGTTATCTGGCTGCGATTATCATACGCTGATTCAGAGAGGGTTTAAATTATTCAACTGCCGGTCTCTATGTGCGCGGTTACGTGATATCAATTAGTACGCGTGTATAGGTATTAATGAATTAGAAGGATTTAACTACCGCTGTCGTATTATCAGCTAAGAATCTCGAGAACTAATTCTAGAAATATCCGCACGAATCCCAAGGATATTATCACCGCGGGTATAAAATTATCGCCTACTTTCCGTATACTAAACTATTTTCATTAAACCATCCGACTAATCTTTGCGGATTTAAATGAATTATTTCACCCATTAAACCAACCAACCCTCGTTTCAAGTCCTTGCACGCAATCATAACTGCCGCTAGCAGAAGATCGGAGATGATTGTAACAAAAGTTCTAGCGTCGTACACGCTACGAATGAATTGATCTTATTTACAATTTCCGATTTTTTCGCCTCTCAGCGCGCTCTTCGCTTTCTATTTTACATCTTGTCATAACATATCCATATAAATTCCATCGGGCCAATTTACGACGTTAATCCATAGCGAACGATTCAGGAACCGCCTCGTATAATCACGATTCCCTGGCTGTCATCTAGGCATAATCTATCAGTGACCATAATAAATCAAGTAATTTAATGTATCGCGTTAGAAAATGTTAAAATTTTATGTAGAATGATCGTTGAAATCCCTCATAATTTCAATTGGTTCGAACTCGATCATTTACGACAAGAAAACTTATTGAAAGTGTTATCGACTCAATCATTATTAAAATTTTCACCGATGCGCATCAATAAGATACAAGTAACATCCATGTAGCCGTTGCGAATAGCTATAATACACTCGACTACCTATGTATAAAACGGTTGCAGCTTCTAATTTCCATTTTCTTCCTATACTTATTATCTCACGCTTCTCAAACGATTTCGATTCACTCCTCGTACTCGCTATTAGCGGAATTTTATTACAGCAATAAAAGTAATCACGGTAATTATTTATCTATTTGATGATTCCGAGTGGTGAAAGTGTATAACTGACCACGGTAGTAGTAGGTATAAGCTATGCGAAATTCCTCCATGACTGGTCAGGAACTTGCGGAACAGATATAACTGGTATATCTGTAGCAAATACCAGATGCACCTGGAAATAGAGGGAATAAATGAATAAGCAAACTGAAAAGAAAAAGATCGCGTTGCGTACTCGCCCGGACGCCCCTCTGGTGTACAGGTGTCTTAAAAAAATCAGCAAACCGTGGAGTTCCGTTAATCGATATAATGAAAAAACGCTGTCTCGTACGATGTTTGCGAGAGAGAAAAAAAAAATGTCAAAAGGACCGACATCGTGAATTGAATTTTTTTTGTTCGTAGATCAGAGACCAGTCTATATATTCGATCATACTTTTTCAATAATACATACCTGCACTTGCCAATTATTTCAGCATAAAATTGCCGGGCTATAAAATGCCACTCTATTCCCACAGCACAATACTATTGCGGTAACATCAATAATGTAACAATTACGGTGAATGGTATAACAATTAACAATATTGCTCGACCGTTCAACATGAATAAACAAAGTACAAATAAGGTGATTTACTTAATTTCTGCTTTTTCCTCTATTGATCTGATACGTTGGCGCAGCTAATAAATCTATATTTGTATCACTCCGGAAGGTAATGCGTAATTGCGAATATCATTATATTATATCTCATCGTACGAAACTTGCACCCATTTATGTATATGTACGTGAAAGAAAATAAATGATATAATTTTAATTGAACTGACATTGAAGCCGAATGTCTGTGTTCCAGGTACACTTCCATAGAATTATCTCTATTCGTAAAAAAGTTTTGTAAAAAAATAACGCGCAAGCATAATTTCAATGAAATTAACCGTAATTTCCATCGCGGACAGAAGATGGAACGAATAAATTAAAAAAACGTCCGATTGTACACGGACGAGGTATTCGTTATACGACAACCGTTCCTTGCATACAAAATAATCGAGGCAATTAAAGAATTAAGTTTTGGTAACGTATACGCGGTACAGTTAGTAGGATGTATATCGCGTTGACCTTAATGTCTTAATTCACCCGCGTCATTCGGAAAGTGCAAAGCTATAATCGCGAGACCCTTCACTTCGCATGATTATATTTCTTTGGCGACAAGTTTTATTATTATTTCACAAAAATAAATAGCGAGAGAAAAAACTGTTGGGTAATTAGTGACAAAATTAATTCGGTACCATTCGCGGTCTGCACAATATCCGAAATTCTTGACAGAGAAGTAATTAAGCAATTCTTACTTCCATTGCTGTAAAAACAAGATATCTCGCTGCAGCTGCGCCATCGGATTCGTAAAAAGGTCAGAATTATAAACTGAAGGAAACTTACTCCCGAATGAATTATAGCCGAAATTTCTCCTTTAATTTGCCCAATTTTTATTCACAGCGACGTTAATACTGCAGGTAAGAAACACTTTTCAAATTATCAGATCATTAGTGGTCGCGGCCGTTCTCCGTTTACCGAAACAAAGTTCCATCGTCGATCAAATTTCAGAGCAATTTTAATTTTTCACCTGTGCCAACTTATGCATTTATTTTTACTTTTTCCTTTTCCTCTCTTCCAGGAAATAATATTCCGCTCATTTTTTTTTAATGAAATGTTTCTACAAAGTGATTTCTTCGTGAAATTTCATGCCTTCGAAATTGTTTGGCAGTGGTACGGAAGCAGCAGGTTTTATATACCTACACGCAAACGCATCCGAGACCGCCCCTGTTCTCGTTGTCAGCACTAAATGAACCATCAGGGTCGCCATAAATCGTGTGGCTATCAGATCTGTGCTCTGGACCGGACTCCTCTATACCCTCGATATAATGAGGGACCACCGCCCAGTGTAATGGAAGCACTCTCTTCGACGGCGTCCGCAGATGTCCGGTAGATTGACCCCGTCCTTCGCCCTCTGTGTCGTGATGCCGAAGAAAATTGCACTGCCTCCTGCTAACACTAAAGCTAAGGTATGCATGCATCTTATACTGCACCCTTTCGAAATGGTACCTCAAGTAACATACATTAAGATATACCAGCAGTTTTATCCCTCGTGCTACAACTCAATCTTTGAAAATAAGACAAAAGATCACTCAGAATTAGAAATAAAAACGACTCTTCGCGTGATTAATATCCTATTGAATTTTTAAAAAACTCGACAACAAATCCCCGATGGTTACCGCATTGCGCTTTACACAATCTAAAACTAGCTGTAAAGAAATGCGAAGATTTTTCGGCGACCAACTCAGCAATTTTAGGGTCGCAGAGAAGGAGGGCCAACATGGCGATGTTAATTAAATGCTTCCCCATTCGTTTTGTTCGCACAGTACGGATAACGGTGTGCAAGTCCGACGGTGAGGAGCAAAGATGACATCGGTTTTGTACAAGAGAAGCGTTACACTTACATTTCAGTTAGTCTTGCGGCTGAGCAGTGAGCTGGATGTGAAATCAGTATGCCACGACGCGGCGCCTATCGCTTCACCTCTCTGGCTAATTAACTCTCAGATTCATTATCGACACCTCAGCGGACTCGGGGATTGTCTTAATTTAAGACTCAACCTTTCAAGTCGCGGCATACGTCACACCTCGTCCTGAGGTTTTCAAGGTGGATTGTCGTTAATGCGACGTATTCCCACGCGGAATAACGTTATCCATGATCCTTTCGCGGTCTTCGGCGTTACGGGCTATCGCAACTAATAATGTATAGAGCCGAGCGCATAAGTATATTATAAATTCTTCTACTTAGTTTGATACGATATGGTGGTATAGAGGGAAGAATAGAAAAAATAAATAAATAAACATAAGTATTGAAAGAAAAGATGTATGTACGTAGTCGCATGTGAAAGCAGCTGTCAGTGTACACGCCGTTCGTTCCGTAAGTATCCAACAATTTTGCATCTCGCTAGCTATTGAGATGCAAATTGAAAATGTATCCTCTGGGTGCAAACGGCAAATGAACGCAGGAGAAACGATACCGTTTATTGGCCGTAGGGAATTAGTTTTGCATATGCATCCGTGCCCTGCATTAAATTAGTTGCGCTTAAATGCAAATCGATCGGCTAATCGATGCTTTCAACGCTAAGCGTCAGAGATTCAAGTTACTGAGCTTTATCAATTTTAGTTGATGTCTTTAAATATTTTCCAACTGTTATGAACTCCTCCCCCCACCCCGTCGATACAAGCCGGTAAAACAGATTTTCCGACACAATTGCAAATGGATCCGTACGCCAACGTGTCAATGGATCATCGGTGACCTAGGGATGATTATTGATACCGCAAAGATCTATGCTGCACCCCCGCGCTGGACCTGTGTGCTCAATTGAAAAGAAAAAAATGTTTTGAAACGTGATATCGCTTGTATTACGTTTAGACTCGTTGGTACCCACTTTTTTTTCAATTGTACCTCGACCGAAAAAAAAGATAAAGTCGTTTTTTGGTTTTTGAGGACCTAACTTTTCTGTTTTTACGGATAATAGAAAAAATTTAGGATGGGACGCATTATAAGTAGCACAACAATAAAGAAATTATGCTGCAGCTGCTTTTTCCCGAAACTTCATTCATTCTGCAGAATACAAATGATAAATAATGAAAAGTCACGAGACATAAAATACAAA
The DNA here is from genome assembly GCF_917208135.1 of Athalia rosae. NCBI lineage: Eukaryota > Metazoa > Arthropoda > Insecta > Hymenoptera > Athaliidae > Athalia > Athalia rosae. The sequence continues at coordinate 19,276,535 of NC_064026.1, read as the reverse complement.
TGAAAAAAAGTGGTACCAAAGGGTACAAAGGATTCAGAAGCGATTACTATTGGAAAATACAAAATTTTCAAAAGTCGGGTGGGGGTCATTTTTTCAAAACGCTATTTATTTTTCCCCCCGCGGTACGAACAAAAAACAAGGTGGTACAAACGAGTACAAAAAAAATATAAGTGATATCACATTCTAAAACATTTTTTTTCGAATATCGGGTGCGAGATTCACATAGATGCGCCCTGGGCACACTGAATCCTATTCGATCGTGACTGATAACGCAACCGGTAGTTCCTCGAGGTGTCTGCCGATTATCCGCGTCACCACTCATTCTTGAAGATTGAAGAAGAATTGATATTTATCACGTCAAATATTCCGGAAGATGCTTTGGAGTGGGAACGATATTTGTTCGGCTTCAATTACATACTCACATCAGTATTATTTCGTAGCCCCGCTAACGAGAAAGGAATTCGGCAATTAGTGCCTCATGCAAAAACACGCGGGAAGAGATCGCCGTCAAAGTGGATCTGGGAGTTGGTAGAGGAATCCTTGGTCGGTCATTGTTCGGTATCCAGCGAGCAACGAGCCATGGGAAATACCTTTGCCTTGCTACTTCGGAGCCGCCTCAGTAGCATTTTATAGCTCGTCTTCCCTGATTTGTTTGAAGGCTCAACGAGATGCTTCTCACCGATCGGTCTCCTCTGATCGTCTCGACATCGAGGAAGAGAAAATACTTTTGATTGTAGGAGCGATGCGTAATGCAAGGTACGAACCCTACGCTAGACGGGGAATTGGCGAATGAGTATTGGAAGGTATACCGGAATGTTGAAAGTGAAAAACAAAAAAGAAATAGAAAACGAATAGTTTAATTTTTTTATTTACGCTGAGATTTTTGTGGTTTCTTATTTCTGGAAATCAACCGTTGATAGAAAACATTAATACTTGAAACGTATGCACGGCATACAGGACAAAAAATGACCAGCGGTAACATTCGTTCGGTTTCTCAAATGTGACTTCGTCCCAATTTATTGATCATTTATTATTACTCTCAGTCGAAGTGGATTCTGAAGTCGATTTTAAAAAGAAAAATTAATTCTTTAACGCTAAGTTGGATCTGGTGAAAGAAAATTGTAAAACTTCATCGGAGCCGTTGTCAGTCTGTAAAGTGTATATAGGTATGTATATCTTCTTTATAAGGCACGGTACGGTCGTGTCTCGACCCTTTTAATCAGCGGAGTTCAATTTTACTATACTCCGCTATCTTCTGCATTTTTTAATCATCGGTTACATCCGGGAGGGTTTGCACGATAACTTTTCGTCTTGGATCGTAAACAAAGTTGTTGGATTTAAAGATGTGACTTTCATAGAATGGATGGAGATTGTGAATATCGATTTGTTTGGCCTGAAATATGAGTTAATTATATTAGTATGGTAACCCTATGAAAATGGTTTAAAAATGTGAAAACAAAAATTTTACTTTTTCCAGCAGATCTTTCTCAGCAACTTCTACGGTAGAAACTGGTCCGGTTTCGAATGCCTTTTTGAATGTCAATGTGTCCAATGTAATTTGCCGTAGAATATAATACAGTAGCTCGGTGTGATCCTTTTTATAGGACAAATACTTTTGGAAGGTCTACGGAACAAAATAATCGTGTAATGCAGCTGTAGAAGAGTTTCGCATATTTAAAATTGAGTGTATGATTGGAATTAACTAACTTGTCGCATGGATTTCATAACGGAATATTTCTGGGTGTCTACAAAACTTTCGAGCATCATTCTGATTGCGAGATTAACGTCTTCTTCTCGTACGTAATCCCTTAAATGCATCTTAGCACTGGCTTCTGCCATTCGTATCATACTTTCGATGTGACGTACCGTAATCGGAAGACTTCCCGTTGCCTAACAAGGAGCAATACATCGTAAAACCGTTTCACAGTTGCTAAATTGTTTTTGATCTATTTGACGATAGAATGTGTAAGAGCCTCAGAATGTGTTATTACTTACCAAACTCTCTTGTCTCAATTGACTGTACATCTTGGACACCTTGTCCTGATCCATATTAGTAAGTTTTGGGTGTATATTTTGTCGGGCATAAACAATGTATTTTTTCAAGAGACTTTGTGGAATCGATAAATCCGTATTATTTTCCACTAGACTCTCAGGGACAGTCCTGTTCGAGTTACCGGGGTGATGTTTAATATGCGAGCCGATGACAAATTTGGCCAAATGCTGGTCCTGCATGGGATCTACTTCATCCCGTACTATACACAGAATATCAAAACGAGAAAGAATCGGCTCTGATAAATTTACCTACAGAATCATGGAAATTATTATATAAATGAAGAAAAAATTACGGTATTAAATTTGCCAATGTACAGAACTGAGACGAGCAAAAATGTCTTACGTTTTCGGAGAAGGTCATGCTAGCATCGTATCTACCACCGATTGGATTTGAGGCTGATATAACGGAGCACCTAGCTCGTAGAGACGTAACAATACCAGCTTTGGAAATAGAAATACTTTGCTGTTCCATTGCTTCATGTATAGATGTTCTGTCCTGATCATTCATCTATAAATAAACTGATAGATTAATATACTAATTAATACCAAAATCCTTTCAGTAGTTTGAAATATTTAAGATTTGACATCTTGCCTTATCAAACTCGTCGATGAGACACACGCCTTGATCTGCGAGAACCAACGCTCCAGCTTCCAACGTCCATTCACGAGTAGTTGGCGAACGTCTAACGTATGCAGTCAGACCCACAGCAGAAGCACCCTGGCCAGTAGTGAACACGGCTCTAGGTGCAATTTTTTCAGTGTATTTCAAAAATTGTGATTTGGCTGTTCCTGGGTCGCCGCAAATTAGGACGTTAATATCACCTCTCACCTTATGCTTTTGACCTATTCGTAGAAAATGCATTTCCGTTATCTCGAGTTCTTTGATATAATCATTAATAGGAAATCGTTAATCTTAAAAATTAACAGATATGCTTACCCGGATTTTTCGATTCTCCGCCAAACAAGGCAAGAGCCAGTGCACGCTTTATAAACTCATAGCCGTAAATAGATGGCGCAATACTAGCTACGATACGATCAGCGATACGATGATCCTTACTCAGAGCCAAAATACTAGAAACATCCTCGTCAGTTAATGACTCCACGATTTCTCTACAATCTTTTACGACAAGGTGATTAGCTAATAGAACCGTCGAGAAAACGGGAAAGCCCTGGAGAATGAAAAACATTGAATTGAGATTCCATCACTTGCACTGTCCTAGATAAGGCACGTTCGATTCAAATCATTGTTCATATAATACCTGTTCAGTATTCAGCGAACCATCATAGTTATTTGTGTAAACTCCAGTTACATCCACTTCATCTCCAGGTTTACAGCGATCACAGAGATCCGCTAAAAGAATACAGTCCTTGCTACGAGGAATTCTCCCAGCTGGAATCCTGCCTGGAGATTCTTGTATAGTTATCTTCTGATAATTCCGGTAGACTGTTTGCTCCATATTCACCTGTAAATGTTAGATGAAGCATACATCAACTGAAGTCTCTCTGAGAATGGATATAATGAAACATTGTTAGGAAGGTATCAAAAATCATCACGAGGATGATCTCAAGTTTCTCACCGTAAAAGGTCCACTACTCTGACACTCAGGACATGATCCTGGATCAACTTCTTGATTTTGCATTTGAGTGAATGGGCCGACCACAAAACCACATTTTTTACAATCATAGGTAACAACTGACAGCTGTGGCAAGACTCCAGTAGTACCAGACACTACTCCCAATGTTCTTACCAGTTGATTCAAGTGCAATTTCCTAGCGTGAAATAAAGAGTGGATTTGATTTCCAATATAAATAGGATAAAGATGATAATCCCATATGTTCTTTGATAGACCTATCAAAAATATTTACCTAAAGGTTCGCAGTTCCTCAATCAGTGGTAATTCAGATATCCTTACATGAATCTCGGTAGTAACTCTCTCATAACTCGGGAAAATCGTTAAAACCAGTTCTTTAGCTACTTTATCGAAAATTTCCAACATCTGGAATGGAGCTTCAGGTAAAAAGTAAGCTAGAACGTGTTCTTTGCCCGCAAGAATAGGGAACTCGACGACAAAACTGGACTATAACACAAAAAAATATGTATAAAATCATTTTTGTATACCAAAGTAAAGTACTGCACTGATGTATTGTGAGCAGCACTCAATGACGTATCCAAACTGAAGGGCTACTAATAGATAAAACATACCTGGTTACTTTCGCACATTCGTCGAATACGTTCCTTGTACATATAATGTCCCTTGGCATTGACGTGTGTTCTTAAGAAGCTCTTGAATCGGTTAGCAATTTCAGTACGTGGACCCAGCATTGTTACCCATTCTTTGATGCTGTAGCCTTTTGTATCTTCCAAATTCTCAATAGATTCTATCATCTGTAATCAGAATGATAACTGGACGTTAACATCAACTATTACAGAAAATACTAATGACAAGATGTATCAAACTAACGCACCTCTGTATCTTCGATTTCCCCGGCAGCTGCCTTCTCAGCCATTCGACGTTTGTGCCTAGGCAATTCATCATCGTCACTTTCATCTATGGAAATGAAGACAGTTGATATTGGAATTTTCCTCACTCGCTCACACTGATAAACTGTTTCATTTATACTTGATCCAAATTGTATTCTTACCATACAGTAGATTTCTGTCATCTCTTGTGATTCCTGCAGCTCGATCTCTTTTACCCATTTCTCTTTCAGCAGCCACTCGGTCCCCTATAGATAACTCAGAATAGTCTTCGTCATCCACCATATTTGGATCATACCGATCCAATGCTGGCATTGGACGATAATCCCTGTATATAAAAAAGCATTTTCAAGGAAAATTATTATTGAAACTGTTGGAAGTTTACTTTCGATATCTGCATCCTCACAATATGCTGCATTGCTAATAAATGACTTACGCTTCCATGTTATCGCCAAACAATTCTTCGCCATCCTCTTCCGCTTCTACTTCATTATTGGAGTCTTGCCCAAGTAAATCTCCCTCATCCTCAAAGGGTTCTTCCATTTCATGAGGTGGTGACGTCAATAGATCACTTCGTCTTCCCGAAGGAACTGGAGAACTTGCCTGACTCTGTTTCAAAATAAAGTGATGTAGTTCATCGATATACTAATGTTTGCTTTTCTTAAAAAAAAGAGAAGAAATAGAGCAAAACCAAAGCAAAACAAACCATTCAATCTGTAATATCTGATTGAACTAAATTAAACTCCTAGATCAGGAACTAGTAAAACCATACAAAAAAGCTATATTTGAAAAATCATCCCATCTGCAGTAAACTATTTTATATTTCAGTATAACCGACAATCTTGATTTCATTCTGAACGTTGTATTGTGGTTAGGTCATGGTTAGAACCATCGTGCGTCCTATGCATGAGAATAAGGAAAGTGTATTAGACGTCTGAAAACTTACCGACATTATAATACTTCAATAGAATTAAGTATCAATTTCAATTCGATACTGAATTAATCACTGAATTTCCATAAAACACAATAAATTGATAAAAAAACAATTTAAAATCATCGGTGCAAACAATAGGAATCGGCGTAAGTTTTGGCGCGAGAATGCGAGTTCTCCCGTTCTTCAATTGTTCCGAACTAGATCGTCGAACGTCGTCGACGCTCGCGCTCGCGGCTAAGTATTCAATTTCGTTCGATTTTCAATGTGCGAGACATGTAATAATTCAAGTCCAGGAGTAATTCCCAAAATTCGCGTCTCATCCGTACTCCATCTCTTGCCCTATAATCACCCATAAAAATTTAAGCTAGTTTATACTGTTATAATGTTCTTATTAGTCGTCATAGACATTTCTAAATTTAAGAATCAATTTGGATTCTGAATTTTGACAATACCTGTCAAACAGCAGCTTCGTCTAGTCACGTGCTCGACTTCAGTCTCGCCCTCTTTGAATGCTTAAATGGACAAAAAAAAAACGAACAAACGTAACCTTTAAAACTCTGGCATGTGGGGTTATTTAAATTCAATGTCACATTTTGCCTTTAATATGTATATTTATGGGGAAGAGATGGTTGTACTGAAACCAACAGCATATGAGCCAACCAGTGGGATCCGTACCTATCAATTATGTTAAACGTCACCATCATCAAAAGAAAGGAGAGTGGTTTTTATCACTCGGTTCGATAACGCGACAGTGCTCGAGAAAAGTCAAAATAATTGTGGTTCGAGATTGAGCGAAGTGTCTAGAAAACAATGAGGCTTTGCAATAATAGGTACATTTTTTACAACACAGTGTATGATCCCCAATGAAAATCCTGTAATCTCATTACAGCACCATGTTATGGTTTGGAATTATTAATTTTTAGATTTTTTTTTATTCACTTATCGGATACTTACACAATATGCACTTTTTTATTTTACTACATAGCTGGATGAATTGAAAAATTTATAGAATTTTTTTCTCTATGTTTACTTTTATGAACTGTTTACACACATCACAATGACTATACCCACAAGAATATCCCAAAAACCAAAAAAGGTTTTAGACCGCTATTGGAATTTTTTCATAACTTTTTTTGTATTGTTATTATTGTCTGTTACAATTGTTCTAACGTCTTACCTTTCCAACTTCGGCAAAATTTCCGAGAGTTCTAAATACACAGCGCTATGTCTAGATGACATAAATGCACTTGTAGTTAACCAAATGGTTGCTGACAGTCCGTTGGCAGATCCAACAAATACATCATGTAATTATTTCAATTGTTTTAATATATATCGATGTGGTAATCAGGGAAACAAACTCCTAATATATGTCTATCCTTTGAGAAATTATGTCGATGCCTCAAACATACCAGTTACTAGTCAGATGTCAAAAGAGTTCTATCTGATTTTACAAGCCATTATAAGTAGTAGGTTTTACACATCAAACCCATTCGAAGCATGTATATTTATACCATCAATAGATACACTGAACCAAAACAGATTAAGAATAAAAGAGGTGTCACAAGCTCTTAAATCACTTGAGTTCTGGAAAGATGGGGAGAATCATTTAATATTCAACATGGTACCTGGCAGTGTTCCGGATTATAATACTCTGATCGATGTACCTGTTGGCAAAGCAATGATTGCAGGAGCTGGGTTTTCATCATTGACTTACCGTGAAGGATTTGATATCAGTTTACCTGTCTACAGCCCTCATATAGCAAACTACCAGCCTCAAGTTAGTGTCAAAAGACACTGGCTGATCATTTCATCACAGATTAATATCAACTCTGCATTTGAACAAGATTTGATTGAAGTGAAAACGAACTATCCAAATGAATTGATGATTCTGGGACCTTGTCTACATCATAATCCTATGAACAGTTCTATCCGATGTATGGGTGAAGATGTCTACAAGTATCCAGAAGTTTTAGAAACTGCAACATTTTGCCTTGTTATTCGGGGAGCACGTCTCAGTCAACCATCTCTATTGGAAACTATGGCTGCTGGATGTATTCCTGTGATAATTGCAGACTCTCTGATGATGCCATTTCATGGTGTAATAGACTGGATAAAGGCAGCAATATTCGTTCGTGAAGTGGATATATTGAAGGTTCCTGAAATATTGAAGAATGTATCTCATAAAAGAGTCACAGAGCTGAGAGAACATGGAAGTTGGCTTCATCAACGTTATTTCAAATCCATACAAGCCATCACTGAAACAACACTTGAGATACTAAGCGATCGTGTCTACCCACATCTGGCTAGGGATTACAATTACTGGAATATACCACAATATCCTGGAAACATTCCGTCACTCTTTCTTCCAGTGACTGCTCCAAAGACTAGAGGTTTTACAGCTGTGATATTGACTTATGACAGATTGGAAAGTCTATTTGTTCTCATCACTAAGCTCGTCAAAGTGCCTAGTCTATCAAAAGTTTTGGTCATTTGGAACAACCAACACAAAGATCCGCCTCATCCATCGAAGTGGCCGAAAATAAGTAGGCCCTTGAAAGTTATTCAAACCAAGGAGAATAAGCTCTCCAATAGATTTTATCCATACGATGAAATAGAAACAGAAGCAATGCTTTCGATAGATGATGACATAGTTATGTTGACGGCAGATGAACTGGAATTTGGATACGAAGTTTGGAGAGAATTTCCTGATCGTATAGTGGGCTTCCCATCACGCACGCACATTTGGGATAATGCTAGCATGTGTTGGAAATACGAAAGTGAATGGACAAATCATATTTCAATGGTCTTAACTGGAGCTGCCTTTCATCACAAGTACTGGAGTTATATGTACACTAGATCCATGCCTGGTGATATCAAAGAATGGGTTGATGACCACATGAATTGTGAAGATATTGCAATGAATTTTCTCGTTGCTAATATGACTGGAAAGGCACCAATCAAAGTCACTTCCCGAAAAAAATTTAAATGTCCAGAATGCACAAACACTGAAATGTTATCTGCTGACTTAAGTCACATGATGGAGAGGTCGCAGTGCATCAACCGGTTTTCTTCGGTGTATGGAACAATGCCCCTAAAGTCTGTTGAGTTTAGAGCTGATCCAGTGTTGTATAAGGATGTATTTCCAAAGAAACTTAAGCGCTTCAATGACATAGGAAGTTTGTAGTATTTTTTTTATATTGCGATCATTCCGTAAATATGATAAATGGTCATAGATATCAAATTGTGACCTAATCTAATGTTAGATGTAAAAAATGTACAATCATTGTTGTTAAATGTGAATATTAATAGAAATTTTTTTTCAATCTATGTACATATATTTAACGTAGGTTTTTGCTTATAATGTGTAGACTATCATGTACAAATTAAATAATGTCTCGTAGTGTGGAAACATAATCGATAAGATTAATACACACAAACGACTCGCAAATTCAAATAAATAATATTAATTGAGAGGGATTTCCTGAACACAATTATCACGGGCTTATAAACAAGTCCTAGCTGAAACAAATGTCACTTATCAATTATTTGGTATAAAATTATCTAGCAAAAAATAAAAATAAATTTATACAAGCTTGGTCAACGTGTTGTTATTTGTATCCAATTTTAAAGTAACATCTCCCTCTGCTAGATGTCCACAAAAAACTATGATTGGATGTACCAAATTTAAATTAAAAAAAAATAGTAGTTAAGAGGGTCATTATCAACAATCGTAGTAACTGAAAGATATAATAAATCCCTGATTCACGTTTTGTGTCAGATGATGGGATTTCAGCTACCAATTCTTTGTGCCCTTTAATGTTATTTTATCAAATGGGCTTTTGATCAATCTGGCAGAAACTTTTAAAAAATATGTAGGTATATTAATTAGCTAATCCGTGGTTTATTATGTTTGAACTAAAGATCCTACTCTAGAAGTGGATGATCTTCAATCCACATAACAAAAAAAACGAGTACACATGCGATATATCATTCAAAACTGAGCTCCTATGGTTCTGATCTTGACGAACATAACGGATAACATTTTGTTCAATAATATGAAAGTTCATGTAGCTCCAAATCACCACAGTACATGAAAAATTCACTTTTGCAAATAACTACGTACTTACCACTATAAAATCTACTTAAAAGTCATTGAATATACTTCAATCAACCTCCAAAGTCTAAGAACTATTAGAGAGTTGCTGCTACCTTATCACCCACATTGAAATACATAACTTCACAATCAGTGCGTAGAATTATTCACCGAGATGAGTCAGTATGAAATTATGTAAGTCTATTGTTTAAGTAGATCACAAGCAGCTTTATTAGAAAGCCTTTTTGGTGCGTTGGGGAAGTATTGACTCCTTGGCATAGTTGAAAAAAGAAAGAAGTCCATATTTCTTTCCTCTCCTTGAAAAATAGTTGCTCACGACATCATTATCATCTGAAAAAATGAATCCTGCAACAATAGATTTGTCAAGCATTCCAATTTTATCTTTCAAATCGACGTACCCAATAGCGGTCGACTTTCAGCAACGGTTGGAAGAACATTTTCATTCGCAGCTAATGAAACAAATAATGTAAATGGCACAAGCCAGAGACACAGCGTGAAATAAGCCATCACCTAAACAAAGTGGTAGAAAGTTCAAATATTCATAGGTACTAAATCCTATGGTCCAAAGATTTCTTTGATATAAAAATTGTCAACGTACCTCTGAAAAACTATGATACACAGACGCAAAGTATGTGAATGCTAAGTAGTGGTTAACAACTAGCATAAGTACCGAGATGATAAATGACGGCGAAGTGATATAGACGTAAGGAAATGTCTTCAGTATACAGAGATGAGCTACTTGGGCCATGATTCCAGATATTACCATTGTTAACGGTAGATTTTCAAACAATAAAAATCCTACTTGTATTGCTAATGTCATCTGAAAAATTCAACATAAAGTAAACTGCAGTTGATAAATACTGCGAAAAAAGTCAATCTTTCTATAAAATCAGCCCCTTTTTCTTCAGGGATTGGTTTCTCTACCATACGGAATTCGTTTATCTGAATAGGTGTAAAACTTACAAGTATAAACCCCCTGATTATTCTTTTTGAAAGCACAGTGTATTCCTCAACTAACTCGGCTAAATAGTATAATCCAGCAGCTAGAAAAAAATCAAAAGTACTTTTAATGAGACAAACTCGTATTCTAATATATCAGATATGATATCGTTTATATAAAATTTGTTTATTTATAGAAATTACGCCTGAGATTCAAAATTGCGTATCCTAGATCTGGTGGATGAAAATCATTTCATTATGTCTGACAAAAGTATGTGGATTTTAAGAATTCTTGGATCCTCGAAATATTGAATCTGTCAATGATCATAATGGATAATAACAAGGAAGAAGATTGATTTATATCTGATAATAGGTAACCTGTTTAGTTACATACGTATGTACAGTGAATCACAAGTTTGCAAATAACATCAATACCTATTGAAATCGTAGCAAAACATATTTGCACAAACAGGGAGAACCAACTCAACACGTAGAAGAACCACATTTTCGGACTCGTATGACTGTATAAATCTTCATATGATATTTTCTTTGCATTTTTGCACCTCGCGGTGATTATTACACTACCATCGTCAAACGACATCCACTAAACACTAAATAGGAACATCAGTGATAGGAAGCTATATCGTTCTTGATTGCAGAATACATATCGTTGACGACGTGTTCATAATAATCTATTGGCTAATTTGAGAACCACTGTCTGGTACTTCAATTAAGGTGCAATTTCACGCTGACGCCTGACGGAAATAAAAGCGCCAGCAAGATTATAAATGGATAATCATCATCGATTCAATATGATCGTCTGTAATCGTAATCACAGATTTATTCCCAATTTTTTCCTCATTTTTTCCCATTTTTTTCAATTTTTTTTCTGTTTTTTAATCAATTTTTCAATTAGCTCATTTCTCCAAAGTCTTGAAGACGCGTAGTGGTATGCAACCAAAATTACACCATCCCAAATATCCCCAATTTTTTTCTAATTTTTTCCAATTTTTTCCGATTTTTTTTCGATTTTTTAAAATATTTTTCATTTGTCAGCCCTGGGTAGGTGCGGGCTCATGAAATTAATTATAACGGCCCTATTTTTAAGCTCCGCCCTCTTTCTCTGATTGCTACATCAGTCAACGCAATACCTCTCCGACCCGCATTACATGGCCTAACGTCAAGGGGCAAGAAACCTGGGATTTTAGTTCATTAAAATTCCGCCACATGTCGCTAGCTGTAGTCACTATAGGCGGGGCTTAGAGAAAGGGGGCGGAGCCTAAAAATAAGGCCGTATAATTAATTTCAAGAGCCCGCACCTACCCAGGGCCAACACAAATGAAAAATATTAAAAAAAATCGAGAAAAAATCGGAAAAAATTGTAAAAAATTAGAAAAAAAATAGGAATAAATCTGTGATCATAATGAATGGATTTAGATGATTATCCATTTATAATTTCGATGGCGCTTCTGTCGAAATGATACCTCATGACTACATTTGACGCTTAAAAATCTGCGTCGAGCGTCAGCATGAAATTGCACCTCTAGGATCCAACACCGCAATTGTGAAACTTGCGCTGTCAAAAAATGGTGTCAACAAGAGGTCCTAAATTCAAATTTTCCGATGGCGAAAAAGTCTTGTGTTATGAACCAGATCCAACAAAGGCCAAAGTTTTGTACGATTCAAAGGTATTGTTGAATGTTTGAAAACTGCCGGGTAAGGTTAAGAAATGAGAATAAACTGAAGAAATATTCTTCGCATCGTACAACCTCAAACCCTATGATAACAATTAGATTTTTGCTGAGAATGAACACAAATTATATTTGGAATTGACAAATACAACTTGTAAATGTTTCAAGCTCTAGTTTGGAAAAGTTCAGCATTGAAATCAAACCTACATCCATTCATGAGGACTCAAAAAATTACATCCCATAGCTGCCTATTTGATTCCTCTTTCAATGAAAAGTGTTGTTTTAAATTCTATGGCTTTGTTCACAGGTGTTGGATGTTATCGTCAACAAAGATCAAAGAGGTCGCAAGGCAGTAGAATATCTCATACATTTTCAGGTATAAAAAATTAGTATATCTATAAGGAATGGTATGTTATTCTGGGTAAATTTGCATTTAATGAATATTCCAGGTTTTATATTATAAATGATAAATATGTGTAGCTATAAAAACAGACTAATCAAAACTGCATGCATAAAATTCATTCTCCACAAATAGGGATGGAATTCATCTTGGGACCGTTGCGTAACGGAAGAATATGTTCTCAAAGATACAGAAGAAAATCGCCAGCTTCAAAGAGACCTTGCTCAAAAAGCACAACTCCAGCTGTAAGAACACAATTGAATATCGGACTATCACCGCATTTATCTTGATGTTTATTTCACCTCAAGCACTCCTTATTTTGTTGAAGTGGTGCGTATTTGTACCGAAGAGAAAGAAAAAAACGTAGTCACAAACTCTCTGAGCGCTCAGCTGGATCAGGAACAGAACCTGGTCGTAGAGCGAGAAGTGGTGGCAGCCGCGCAACATCAGCGACTACAGGCTCTTCCGAAGATGGCAGTTCTGGTCAACAGGATGACTATGATACCGAAGTATGCCTTGAATTGAATTGTCCATCATCTGTAATTCATGAATCTCCGTTGATTTATTTATCTGAAATAAACATTGATGATATTGAATACTTGTCAGGAAGCTGCAACAGAAGAGGATACAGAAAGTAGTTCTGAATATGGTGAAGAAAGTAGTGAGGGTGATGAAAGTGGAGGTGGCAGTCATTCTGGTGGAAGTCATCGTCCTGGGATTGATCTTGATATAGGAGCTACATTGAAACGTTTATTAGAGCAGGATCATGATCTTATAACTCGTAAAAATAAGGTATGCTTTCTCTGCACTTAGCTACTGGCGTTTCAGTCTTGGCTTATCAAACTCTTCCACCAAGTATAACTTTTATGTAATATAATAATTTTTTCCCCACAACTACTGAGAATTTTGCTCCTTCTTCAGACTGCTGTTCTACCAGCACAGCCAACAGTCTTAAATATTTTGGAGACGTGGGTGCAACACTTTACAACTACACAATTAACAAATATTCCCGATAAGCCACCGCGGAGCAAGTCCAGCAATACTATAGAAAAAACTATTAACGATGTCAATATCTGCAGAGAAGTAGCTGATGGATTGCGAATTTACTTTGACTTTACGCTTGCTGATCTATTATTGTACACAGAAGAGAAAGAACAATACCAAATGTTTCAAGCATCTTTTCAATATACAGACCTCATACCTTCTATTAAAGAGGAAACTTTTGAGTATGTATCGTCTTTCTTAACTTCATTACTACATTAATAATTACCGCATCAATTTGGTGACATTTTTTTTCTTGCAGCAATTCGGAACATCAAGTTACAGTGAAAGAAGAACTTGAAGACACAGAGTTTGCTCACTTACCGCCATTCAGAGAGCATGAGTCTGAAATGGAAAACACATCTCCTAAACCTCCTGTGGAAGCCAAACGTCGATTACGATCCTGTAGAGTAAGCTCTGTAGATGAAGGCAGGCAACTTCGCTCCTATGATGAAGTTAAACAAGAGCCAGGAAATATGTCAAGGTGCTGCCTAAGTTGACGCGTTACATAATTAAATTCACGTTCAGATGACCTCTGAAAGCAGAGCAACATTCAGAATCTATTTGTTTCACTACAGCATAGCAAGTACAAGTTCACGATGTTCCAGTCCTCGTGGATTACCTTTAAGATTGCCAGTCATTCCATCTGCTCAAATCGGAGCTCTACTTCAACAATCAAACGCTTGGCGCCTAGTACCTGAGTCTGAAAAACGTCAAAGCCCTCTGGCTCCGTCCATGTATTATGGTGCGATCCATCTCACAAGATTGTTTGGTATGTATAATGTCTTGTCAAAACCCGTACACATTTTCCAAATCACTTGAGAATACACAAACAATGATCTGTACCTAAGATTCGTTAATAATAGAAAATTCTGAAATATTAAGATTCCATCTGTTCTGTTTCAGTGAAATTGCCAGATTTGTTGCAGGTGGTTGATATATCTGACAAAAAGCTTAAAACACTTTTAAAACATCTGGACATGTTTTTGAGGTGAGTATACCCAGATTTGTTGTTTAGTAAATTTGATATCAGTCAGTACCTTAGAACGAGTTGTTTGAAATTACAGTTTTTTGGAAATGCATAGAGAATGGTTTGGAGAACAATTCTACTCACAAGCAGAAATTCCACCCATCAGACAAATTTTTAGCTTATAGCAGATCGAGATTTACCAGAAAGATGACTACCTGTAATTAGATATGTGGCTACAAGTAAGAAATATCGATAATGTTCCCCGTATAGATAGATAAGACGACAAATTCTGAATGACTTGTAAATATACTCGCTATCAAATCACTACAATTAATTATAGATGTAAAATCATCACCAATGTAATATACGGCATAAAATGAAATTTCATTTGTGATTCATACACAGTATATTTAGGTTTTTTCATTTATTACGAGTAGAGACAATGTACAACATATTCGTATGTAACTACACTTGAAGGGAAGGTTTACAGCCCTCCATGGGTTGAAGGATGATTAAACTGCGGTCTTAATAATTTCTGAATATTTCTTCACCTTACTGGCAACGCTTAGATCGACATATTTGTCTCCAATTGAAACAACCATGCCTCCAATGATGGATGGATCAGTTTTCGTAGTAAGCAGAATGGTCTCTCCTTTTTTAAGGAATGCTTTGAGGGTGGTTTCCAATTTGCCCTTGGTCTCTGCATCCAACGGCTTGGCAGTGATTACTTCACACACTACTTCTCCTCGGTCTGCTGCCATTATGATTTTGAAAGAATTGATAACTCCGTTAACATTTTTGAGACGTCCATTCTCTGCGAGTAGAGCTAGCAGGTTGGTAGTTGCTACATTCAGGCTGGCCTTGGCTCCGACAGATTTTAAAGCATCGACTTTCAATTTTCGTTTCACTGTTGGGTCTTTAACAAACTCAGCGAGCCTTACGTCTGTCTTGAGCAAACCCTGTAATTATCTTTGCATTAACGACCTAAATTTTTCATCCAACTCTGAATATATCACTTTATTATAATAGACTACCTGAAATTTGATCAGGTCTTTTTCCACAATATCCAAAGATTTTTGCTTTGAGGCGGCAGAGTATAGGGCGGTAGCATAGCGTCCATCAAGTCCAAACACTTGCACTGGAGGCTGTGATAAATGCGAATGAATAAGTGTACTCATTTGTGCTGATTACCTTTTTTAATAAGTGGTACTTAAGGGCTTGTGGGCGATGTCAAAATGTGAGAGCAAAAATACATAAGTAGGAGCAATACTCTCCGCAGATAAGACATTTTAATTTGAATCGGATAGAAATAAAATACTCTTGAATGTCAAAATAGAGCAAGTGACAAATGTCAATCAGTTAACCGCTGGCTACCCACAAGGTATTGAATGACAAAGTAATTGTCACATATGGATGGGATTGGCGAATTAACGTTTGATTTTGTTATATATGTTGGTTCATAAATTCTGCCAGACAGAATGAAGTTACCTCGGACGTTACATAACGATGTGAAAAACGTGTGACAAAAACTCACCTTCACCATTCCACCGCCAGCAGCAGAGGAAAGCGACCTCGCCTAGAATTATAAAAACCCTTTTATTCCAAATTCAAGAGAGAAAAGGTAACGTGAAATTCCAATCGAATGCAGGCGACGTTGAAAGTTCCTCTTAGACTAACCAAAAATGTAACATTCATTCGAGGTCTTAGCCACTAATTTTTCTCCCATCGTGATAACATCAAGAATACTTTCTTTGTATATTTACAAAACATTGTAGAACGTTGGATTGTCTAATAAAAGATAACTTACAATAATATTAATCCTGCTGGCCGCCATTGTAAAGATCTGAGACGAGTCTGAATTGAAGTTAGTAGAGATCTGTTATGCAATAGATATCGACTTTCAAGAGAAACCTCGACAGCTCGATCTCACGGGGTGACGGTTACGAATACGATAGCGACATCGCATTCGCACGTGGTATTTAGCGGCTGCTTGGCTAGGAGGTTATTGCTATATTTGTATCAATGCTATGGTACCTGATAGTGGTTTTGTCAAGTGGATTTAGCGTTACATTATGCTATATTATTCACCCTTAGCTATCTTGCATTGATACTCAAAGTTCTACATGTGGGTTATGAGCTCGTTCCAGGCACTTATATATTAGGTGGTTCAAAGAATAAATAACTTGACATTTTGATGAATGAACCTTCTGTAATTCAAGGTAAACATAACAATTCTGGTTCTATTCAATCACAGAAATTTTATCAGCACGATAACATTGATAACCCATCGCATTTTTTTGGCAATAGTTACGAATTAAAAGGAACAAAAGGAAAAATGGAAAAAAATCATCGTTTGTTCTTGAGAAATCTTCCTGCAAATGTGACCAACTCGGACATTGAGGAGAATTTCAAAAATCATGGCACTGTTGCAAAGATTGAGATAAAAGAAAAAGCTAATGCTCTCGGAACTAACCACAAATTTGCTTTTGTCAATATAACAACTACCGACAAGAAACTTAATACTTGTGAGTATCCAGAACTTGATACCAGGGAAAATAGTGCTGGGTCAGAATGTGTGATTCCCTAGAATAAATTCAATGTAATAGTAATTTTGACCAGAGTCTGAATTCATTAATTGATTTGTGCGTTAAATAAAGGTTTCCAAGAGCTCAAGAATCTTGTAATAAATGGATGCAAAGTACACATTGAAGTTGCTAAGGAGAGTTTTCTTGAGCGACTACAAAGAGAACGAGAGGAGAGCAAGGCAGCTCTAACGCCGAAAACAGAAACACCAAAAACTATTGAATCTATCAACATCCCACATCCAGGTAAGTGCCAATATCTGAGAACTTGATACCATTAAAAATGTCTTAATTTTACTAAAGTGGCTCAATTCTCATCAGCAGGGGTAAAAATTGCTCTTAGAGGTACCAAAAAGAACTTTGATACTGATTATGAAGGGTTGTCAGAAATGGTTTGTAAAAGTAGTCGAAAGACTTTTGACACCGATCTTACTGAGGTCCCAGAAATGGTTCGTAAAAGTACTAAAAAGATCTTTGACACTGATTATGAAGAAGTTCCCAGGATAAAAACAGAGATTAAAGAGAAAGCAAAAGTTATTGCACCAGATCCAGTTGAGCGGCTCAGTACTGCAGAACAAAAGAAGAAAAACGAGGCAGATCAAAAGCGTTTAAAGTCTATAATGGAAAGAAAGACGGCTTTCAAATTGAAAGGTGGACTTATTCGTGAAGCACTAAATGCTGTGGTAATTTATATTTTTTGGCTTGTTCTCTGCTTTTCACCATGCTCTGGTTTCTTCGTTCATTAGTCCCTTTGTATAGGATGGGAAGCCACTAGGTAAAAAAATAGTATTTTCTGATGATCTAGACAGCTTCAACGAAATTAACAATCAAGCAAGTAAAGGCCAGAAACGTTTGTTTGATGACGACGATGATGACGAAGATATTTTAGATAACAATGACTTTCGAGTTCGTGAAAGCGTTAATAAAAAGGTTTAATAATTGTTATTATCTTAATTTTTAATATTTTAGTCCATCCGTATTTTTAATGACTCATTGTACTTTCTAGCTACAAACCTTGCAGTCAAATTACGGAAATGACAAACGATTTGCTCTCGACAATCGTTTCATTGATGATGAAGATAATCCTACATCGGAGAAAGTCGAACTTTGTTCAGAAATTGACCAAGAAAAAAATTGGCAATTAGATATTCTCGAGAATGTGCTAGGAAAGCCGGTTAAACCACAAACAAGCGATGACGTCGGATTTAAAAAGTATGAATCTGTGTATACCAGATAATGCCTTCAGGCATAATGTCTTCTTGTATCAACTGTATATTGGTAGGACGATTTGTTTGTATCCTAGAAAGATGGGTATGATGCGCTATAATCCTGATGATAAAGATCACGCCATGTGTGAGATTCCTGTTACAACTGCTGTTCCCATCAAAACAAAAAAAGTAAAACAGAAGCTTGCTGTACAGAATGATGTGGACAGTGTACAGCTTCCCGACTTATCGAAAGACACGTTTTATAAAGTTTCTGATAACTTGGTCGACACTTTGAAAGAAAATGAGCAATTCAGTTTGTTGAAAACATTCGGGACTGAGATATCAAGTAAAGGTATAGGTGTTCTGAGTTGTGTTGAAATGCCACCATATTCAGCCAATACAGACTCGTGACGCAAATTGAATAATCATGTCTTACAGAGAGTCCTGTCTATGAAGGAGTTCGTGAAAAACAAGGACATAAATTCAACTTCAGTACGACAGATCCATTCAAGTACGATTCGTCAGATAATGAAGAAAGTGAAGAAAATGTCGCGGATCTACAGAAGACTGAATCAAAGAGTGATTGGAATGACAGTTTATTTTTCAATGTTGATGATGTTCGTTTTGAAGGTGAACGTTTGATTATTGTTCTAATAAGTTTTTCTGCACTGCTAACGTAAATCCTCTTTTAGATGCTTATAAATTTTTCAACAAACGATCTGTGCCTGATGCTGAGTTTTCAACTCGGCGGAGAGAACTGAAGCAGATAGTGAGATCAAAGATACAGAATAATCTGAGGAAAAAGATTACGTGGAAAAAAAAGAAACTGAACAGGGGATGATTTTTCTAGCACCTATTCATCACACAGCGTCGAGTGTATAAAGATTGGAGAATAAAAAAAATAACATCAAACAACTGATTAGCAAAGTTATTTCAAATTAACAGAATAATATTACCATGCTCTTCTACAGCGCGCTCACATAAACCTTAACTATAGATCGTAAATTGTTGATCGCGTGACTTAACATAGTAGGGTTCGTACAAAGTCCTTTTCCTTCCTTTATGCTAACATCGTGTACACTAAAAAAAAAGTTTTTCATTTCATAGAAAAGTTGTAGCATTTTAACAAAGTTTTCCATTGTTCTATGATGCATGTAGGTTTCATGCAGGATGGAGAAAGCTTTTGATCAACAGTGCGTATGTATGTCATAGGCAACAATGATCAACTAAATTTTCAATACGAACCTTACAACTAAATACATTTGAGAGGAAATACGTACTGTATTACGTTATTATGTATTGTATACACACACGGAATATAATTCTACTGAGATCTTCTATGCATAAGTATGTATTCTAAACTTTATTCCTAGAGATTTTTTGTGCTCAATGTACTATTTTAAAACTAGCTCTATCATCATAAGCCTATCCTAATAAAGCTTTACAATAAGGTGTCACATCATTTACAAGTCAATTAACTATCTATAACTGGCATATTGTTCAATAGCATTATCAATATTTTACAGCTCCGCTTTAATCGCTTGAACTTTTTGCTGCATAAGAATTGTCTCTATAGTTCTTTAATTTTCTTTTGTATAAAACTTATCCAATTTATTTTACCAGTTTCATTTAATATATCGCCGAAGCAATGATTTTAATGGAAGGAACGACCTTTATAAAAGAAAGGTTCCTATTCAATTGATCTTCCCCAATCTAATCTGTCCTGACTTATTTAATCTAATTGATTCAATCATCAATCAGCAATTTAATCAATTGCACAGTAATATACTCAGGATCATGATAGTCAAAAAGTGAAATTACAACTTGTAGAATTCGATTTTTATCAAAGTTACATCCATTTGTGTTGAACATTCATCACAACTCAGAGTGCTCTTTTGATTTTGTATTTTTTGTTTCTTTTTCATTTCAATCTAACGCTTTAGCAATTTTTACACAGATATAGCAGTAGCAATGATAAAGAAAAAAAAACAGTTTCGAATTAATGGCTCTGAGCCCATGCCATTTTACCTACCCTTTCTGAAGTCTCCGCACATCTATTTAAAAATTTAAAAAGCGTAGTACAGACAGTACACCATCTTAAACATCTAAAATCATATGTAAAGAAAACTCACGAGTATGTCATGTTTTGGTTACTCGTCACGTGGATTGAAATAGGTGTTATGATTTTAACGAGTCCATTCAATGTGATGCCAAAGATTTACTTATCACATTTTGAGCGCACATGACATTGACGGAATTACTATGTAACAATTCTTTGATCTAATGATATTACAAATAAGTTATTCCACTAATCGGTTTATTATTTTGGTTTGATCGTCTCAAGGTGAGGATGGTAGTGACGACAAATATGTTTCCATTAGTAAGTTCAGAATACAGAAATGAATAGTTCAGATGTTCTTAACTTTTATAACTCAATAACAGTAATATCAGTGATGAAAAAACTATATTAAGTATATGGGAAAGATGTGAAACTTAAGATTATTAGAAAAATCATTAGTTGATTACTGACATTATCAAAGAAATACGACTATATTTACTTTCGTATATCTGTTTAACACCATTGATCAGCCGTATACTTTGTGAATAACTGATTTGATGTCCAATTTATAATTACTACGCAGCATTTTGAGTCGTTACAAACCTCGAACATATTTTATGAGTTACCATCTAGCTTTGTCTCTAGAATTTATGAGAAAATGTTCTGAAACATGGAAATAGCTAGTAATCTTGATTACTTTGGACAATTTTTAAGCCTAAAATATATATATTTTTAAAGATGTTTATAAAATCATTATCGACCCGTATTATATTGCATCGCACATTCAATTCCAAAATCCCGGTCACAGAATGTATCATGCAACGATTAGACAGATATTGTTACAAAAAGGTCAGATAAATGAGAAAATCGGTTATCTGGTTAACGGAAATCATCTTCAACGTTATCATTTCTATCTTAGGCGACTAAAAACGACTATATTTGTATTATATCGAAAGAATGTTACACCGAGAGCTGATATTCTATATGATATATCATTTTAATTAATAAAATTACAACGATCGAATATCGGTTGACAACAGTGATCGTAGCATGATACAAACCGTTTTAAATCATTATTTGTCAAAACCATGTTTTCCGATCATTTATTCTATTTCATTTTGTTTTTATTACTTTTTTTATGATTTCTTAAATTACTCTGTATACAACCATCGAGGCTGTAAATGGTTTTCAGTTACTCATTTATACTTCTATCTTATCACACTATGCCGAGTAAAAAGTATTTTTCTTTTGAAGGAAAATTACTTCTTAACAAAAAATTTTATAACAATCATCACAACTGTTGATCTAGCAATGCAATAACTACAAAGCTTATCAGGCTTTACTCTTAAATGACAAATTTTTTCTTATTACTAGTAATAACATTTGAAAAATACATTATTTTCAGCAATGATGACATGCTATTGTCAATTGACAATCACAAGTAACAAAGAATGTACAATTCTCGTAAAACTTACACACCGCTTATCGTCGTTAACAAAGATTATTTTCACTCCGAACAATCTAAAATGTTGAAGGATAATACGAGTTGTTTCAAACCGAACCGATTTTTCGGAAATGAATACCATAGTTAATTAATGTACAGTAATTTCACGGGTAATTAAAATTCTAATTTTTGGAAACAATGATGGAATGTGCTATCTTTAATGTGTGCAATTATAATACAATCTAGGAAATTCACTTTGACTGTAAGACACAATAACTTTACTCGGTAATACTATTTACATGTTTGATGTCAGACACGCTAATTAGCACATTACATGCAGCCTGCTTCACACTTTTATTTATACGCGGATAAGCTAGATCAACAACAATAATTGTTATATTCATTATATCCAATAATAAATTTTTAATTTGTGCTAATCACATAATTACTATCCAATATATGCAAATATTTATACACTCTACAGCCTATCACACACATCCAAATTCTCTAGTCAGCAACTATCACAAAAATGTTTAAGTACCCGGTTATATCAGCCGAGCTTTATTAATTATCATTTTTCAAGACAATATAGTGAGTATACTGTCTAGGTGCAGCCGCTGTCTAGCTCAAAGTCTTGTCACTTTTCAATATGGCTACAAAATTCGTAGATTACATCATCAGTATGGTATAACTATTATTTATACATGTCTTAGTCTTTTTATTTTGTTCAATATAAGTTGCAGCATCAATACTTTTCAATATCATTATGTATATACATTTATATTCATATAAATGATAAAATTTAGGAAGAGATTGTTCCTCACAAACTGTGCAATATACACTTGAAAAACGTTTTCTCTCACCAATGAGCAGGATTTGATTTCCGCGTAGTTACAATAATACAATGTGTATACGAGAATATTTAATATTATAGAATCAATAATAGTAAGGTCAACTCTTCGGCCAAAAAAATTAACATACATCATTTACTACATCATGACAGTTATAGCGAATCAACGTAGCATTAAATGAATTTCTACGTCACTCACTTTTAACATTTTTCTGTTTGTGTGTCAACACATTTTGCGTGGGTTACAATAATTCTGCGTGTAACTTTATAATTTCCCTTGAACAATAAATGTAATGTTTATAACGAAGGAATGCTTGATGCCCAAAAAGCGTGCGTCCCAATAATAAATTTGTTTTTGTGCGTAGCTTCCTTGCTGAGCAAGTCAAGCGCTAATAAAAATCGAGCTGACTTGCCTGTAGGTACCAAGTTGACCAAAGAGCAATCGCACAACAACTATACTTTTCATATTTGAGGACTCACTGGGGCTCGGTCAACGTAAACTTGGCGGCAATCCGCTACAACGATAGAGATCGTGATCGCGTCATCAATCACTGCTGTAAATGTACGCTCGTGCGTACGAAGTTTATTGAACGGATAATTGAATTGTAACTTCTCAGGGGTCATAAGAACACACTTGACATAGACTTACATGATTCAAAAAATATAATATTTGCAGTTATTATCGGCAGTGGGCTAGAGGTTTGCTCAATGTTGTGTAAATTTTTTATTTGTATAACTAACACGAGTTTACTTGCAAATTCTACAACCCCTTCAAGTGAATAATTTACTCATAATACATTGCCTCTGAAGTTCATCTTATTTGGCAAAAAAATCAATTCAAGATATACAGTATGATTTTGTTTTTATACATAATATCTGGATTGGTAAGTTAAATCGAATCGTGTGGAAACCATGTTTTCAAAGGTCAATAATAATAATAATAATAATAATACTAATAATAATAATCGTAAAAAAAAAATATTATTTTCGCGGTCTCAATTAACGACTAGGACTCTTTAGTCAGAAGATTTGAGCTGTAATGCAATAACAATTTTGTAGTGTCCCAACTGACAAGTGATACAAACGAATTACTGTACATTTACATTTTTCAGTCTAAGCTCAAATTCAAATAAAGATCAAAAATTTAAATATCGCACTAACTATAAAATTAATAAATTTATCAGTTAAGATCCTGTGGCATCCTTCCGGGCCGTAAACGACACAATTGAACGAATGCCTTTTACTGATGTCTGAAACAGAAGGTGAAAGTAACACCAATGAACTAAATGGACTGTGAGTGATGATTATAAACAATAAAATGTCACCTTTTTCTTGGAGCCATTGAGGAAATCTTTGTACATTTCTGAGCGAAGGTACCTCGAGTAGCTATCACTTTTCATCAGATGATAGACATGAGCCTGAAAAAAATAGTAACAGAAAGTATTGATGTATCGATCTCAATCTATTGCAAGTAAAAATAATGAACGGAATCAATACTTACCGCAGCAATGTCAAAGGTCCATCGATCTGGTTGTTCCAGGTTCTTTTTAGTGAATTCATAAGATCTCGAATCAACGTTGATAGGACAGCTGGCTTCACTACCCAAATATTCGTCCCAGATTTCTTGAACTTTAGCTTGAACATCACGTTGCGGCAAAGTTTTCAATTCTTGCACAGCTTCCCAAAACCTGTAGATAGAAAATACGATCGAGCGTCTTAAACTCCGTAATTGATCATGTTTTACTGAATTTAGTTTTGAATTTATATACATTCATTATGCTACGTACTTCAAATTTTCTCCACTGAATTCTTTGTCCAAAAATCTGACAAACTGTTCCCTGCCAATGGGATCTTGTAGCAATTCTTGCAAGCTGAAAGCCCATCGTTTCACCCTCCTGGCAGATATTTCTTTTCTGTCAGATTGAATGAACGATAGCGACAAATTAATAAACAGGAGACTAAGAGCATTCGTTTTAATTTCGAATGATGACTAATCAGAAAACTGATAATGTACAGTCGAGTGTGTATGAAGATTTTCAGAAACTTACGCTAGTTTCTCCTGCTCCCACATTTCCGGATTATCCGACACCCAGGGATTGGTGAATTCTGGTTGCGTGAAGAACGGATCATACTCCGCATATTGTTCAAAATAACTGATAAGCCTAAAAAAACAATATTACAGCGTTATCTAGTCAGTAATATTAGATCATAATATTTACACGACTTAGGTCGACACCTGATATTCAGTATATTAGCGCCATTTCTAATTTGTCACTCGAGGGAATTCTTATCATTCGATAACAAAATTGGAAAGAAAATTCTCGAATACATTTTTTTGACAACCATATCACAATTTTTACTGTGAAAAGTGCATTCATTTCCGAAGTGTCACGAAAATATGGAAATTAATTAAGGTGCTAATTACGTAATTATCCTCCGAGGATTAGGTGCGTCAAAACTTGTTATACTGCGGGGGCGACGGATTGATTGTAAAAATATAAAACGAAGTAAAAAAGTTGTTATGAATTTAATTGAGGTATGAACTCACGCTTCGGCAACTTTTGAAACTTTGATATTTCTGCGATCCAATCTCTGCTTTAACATCGTAATTTCCTTCTGCAACGTTTCATTTGGAGAACTCAGATCAGAGTCTGTAGGCGTTGGAGATATTCTTCCTCCACCGACGCCTAGTTGCAAGTGCTTGCTAGCTTTTATCATCGGTTTGTTGCTACGGCATGCCTTTTTAATATCCGATTCCGTGGTATTAACACATCCAGGCTAAGAACAGGTGACAAAAATAAATGCAAAACTTTATCCCAGAATCTCCTTTGGCATTACACTAAACCAAAATAACCCCCGAATTGCGATTATTGGCAACATGTCAACGATATACGAAAGCTGAAATTTTTATATTCTCCATCCAAAATTCAAAAAAAGCTCACCATAGGCCTGTGAACATCCCAGAAGGCTCTTTCTTGGCTGTCTAAAACTTTCCTCTCAAGCTTGTCACGCTTTTTGTCAACTTTACTTTGTGCTTCAGCTTGCATAAATATAAATTCCCATTTTCTGGAAAAAATTTTTTGTAGCCTGGCCAGATTCTCAGCTTCATAGTCCGCTAATTCGAGTCGGGTTTTATTCTGCATTGTTCGTTTGCACAGGTAAACAGCTGTGGTAATTAAAACATCAGGTTTTAGCTGCGAGAAATAATGCTTCGTAACTCAAAAATCGAATGTCGATTTTACCGTAGTCAGTATTTTCAGGTTCCCAACAGTTCGAAGGCCAAAAATATGGTGTTTGAAACCTATAGAACGTATTGTCATTTTTAACGGTGAGACAGTGGTCATCAATCGGAAAGAAATATCCATGTGCCGCCATCAAATGTGCAACGTGAAGTGCTTCTGAAATTCGGATATTGTAAATAATTTGAATTTCAATGCTAATTAACTAATGATCAAATCCAATGACTACCTTGATCTTCAATTTCCATATTTTTCATCATCCACGCGATCAGGTCAGTTCCTGAAAAAGTAACGATTCCAAATATCTTTCAAGATTCCCCGAAACGGTTGGAAGGGTCAAAAACGCTACCACAAACTCACCAGTGAAAACTGATGGAATTTTTGTCATGAAACTTTTTACAGTTTTAACGGGTACCCCTGTTCCTTCATCCAGCATTTTTTCGACTATGGATTCCATCTTAAAATTAATCAAAAAAGACAATACTTTATCAACGAATCGAACATGGATTTTTCACAACTGTCATTTGCGTGAAACGAAGTTATGCGAGAAAAGGAAAGCCAAAAAGAAAACGAAGAGAAAAGTGTGAAATAAAGAGTTATACAAAAACCTGGCGACGACAATGGCGAAAATGTGACGAAGACTTTAATGGCAGTCTGTTCCCCAACCCCCCTGTAATTATCATAAGTGATTTTGCCATCGTTCATCCTGCAGGTGCGAGAAGGGGGCGACATTTTCTTGTTAAACAATGCCCCAAAGACGTCACGCGCTAATCGAGTCATTACGAATTAAGGGCGCCGCACCATTCGATTCAGTCTAGAAGAGGTTGTCGGGAAGAAAGTTAAACGGAGAGAGAAAGATAAGAGAAAGGGTAAAACAATGGATGAGGTCAAAATGCAGGTTCGTCTACAGAATCGAAGACGCGGATGGATAAAGGGAAATCAAGCAAAGCGCCTCGTTATGCGGTTCTTATACATACAATATAGAGTTTGTCTCCGCTCGTCTGGATTTAGCGACTGTCGTCGCTGACAATTGGTTTCTCATGGTTGAAAATTTGAACTATAGATAATGATTGATAGATAATAATATATACGGAATATCGCGCATTGGAGTTTTTTGTCGTTTTTCTGGTTTTTTAATGTCCATGAACCACTCGTGACAGTCATCGATTTGCTCCTTTTCTTTATCCGTGGTTTCATAGCCCCCCATAGTTCGGGAGAATACGACTTACGAAAATAGATTACTACCGTTTAACGTTCACCAAGTCTAACGGCTACCCACTATACCGTAATTTCTACGCAACTATAACAATATAATAATAATACCATCATAGAGCTCCAGACAAAGTGGGGTAGACGAGAGGCAAAGATCGAAAAAAGATCAGAGAGTGGAAAGGGATCTGGAAAAAGAGACTTATCAGGAATAGCGTCGAACGAATGAAAAGGTGATTCTTCGCTAATTAATTTTATTAACCCCTACAGCGGCACAAGGACTCAAAAAATAATCAATCAACGGCCACAATAGGAGTTTTTTCTAACTCAGTCGCGTGTATATATGTATTTGAGCGATAAATTTATATTTTCTACCGACTAGCATTATTACAAAAATATACCAATTGCAAAACTCCCAAAAAAAAAAAAAGTTTTGTTTCGCTAATTAACACAAGGTAGCGACGATCTTTCTTTCTATTTTTTCTCAATAACGTGGTAAAAAAAGTGGAGTAAAAATAATGAAGTTATACATCTACGTATTTTTTCTTATTTTATTGTTTGAACGGTACTACGTAATTTTACCGTATAACTTACACGCAAACAAATGCGAAAAGTGAAAAGCCTTAGAAAAATCGTGGGATTATTTTATACCTTTTGATAAACGAGGTAGTTTGGGGTGTCAATGGGCCAAGTCGCCGTTTTCGATGTGTCTGGGGCGTGAGCGTTCGCGGCGGTTGTTTCCCCAGAGGCGTTTGCTGCCTGATCGGATGAATGTTGCCTCCTATACGGCACGTCGTTTCTTCCTCTTATTCCTCCACCTGCAGATTGTTCAGTTCCTCCTCCTTTCGCGGTGATATTCTCCGCCGGCTTTCGCCGGCACCCCAACGTATCGGAGCTCATCGTTACCATATCCACGCTAAGGGAGGTGCACCATCGCCCTCCTGCGAACATCGAGCATTAAAAATAAAACTGAATTAAAAAAAATCAATTCTATTTCAAATTCACCGTAACAAAACTTGTACGTAATTTCGATCGCCATATATGTATTATATTGCACCCATTTTTCTTGTACAAGTTTATCGCACACCACTTCAGGGTATGCAGGGTATACACGTTTAATGTACGTTGTAAAGGAAACCGAGGAGTGCAGTATAATAATTCCGCCGGAGTTAACAGCGTTTGTTTCCTACGTAAGTAAAGTGTTGTATAGTATAGCTAGGTATAAGGTAAAGTTTCTACGTGGCGTAGAAGCTTTAGTAGAATAACAGAATCACAAGAGGAACTGTTTCTCGGTGGCTGAAAAGCTTCCAAACTTCTTACCCCGCTTTCATATATATATACCTGTATAGGTATTATTTTATAGAGTACATAAAGGTGTATTCAACGTCGGGCATGTTATATTTTTCAGAAGTGCAGCCGTCTAACGACGAGTGGGAAATTTTTTTTTTTTTTTTTCTCTTCAAAAATTGTGAATATATTTCGATGATTAGGGATTCCGTACAGAAGGTAAATGCGACAACTAAACACGTCACGTTTGTACAATAATTTATATTTTTTGTTATTACACCTATTACATAGCTCTATATCCACTAACAGATATATGTATCGGTATCGGCACACTCTATTCTTCCGTCACGTGAAGCACGCTCTCTGGACACGCAGCGCACGTTTACAACAGTCACAAGTTTAGCTGATATATACACGTATATCTATATATACTACTATGCATGTACGTTAGGCGCAGGTATGTAAAATAAGATACATATATATATATATATATACACGTAAAGTAAAGGTAACGTATAAGTTGGTTTTTCGCTCATTCCCCGTTTTATTTTCAGAAAGCACGGAACACGTGCCAGAATATATCCGCCTCGTAAAACCGCCATGAATTATAACTTGCTCGACACTGTACTTCTGTATAACTCGAGCTCTGCGGCGAACACAGCTGTGTAGAGCGGTTACACGTTACAACATCGTTACGTTACTAGACCTGTACCAATTCGCGAAACAACGGTTCAATTATTGCCAGCACGACGAGGGTTGAAGATTTTCAAAATATGAACGACAATGGAAGAGGAAAGCTAAAGAACCGCCACGTTGCGCGTTGAGATAGGGGGAGGGGGTTTGAAAAGTGAAACGCGAAAGATGAGAATGTCTCTTTGGATGATCACAATCACCGTTTTTCCAAATAAATAGAATGACGTAGATTCGATACCCGAGAGAATTCGCGCGGCGAAGAAGACTTTTGCCAAACTTTTCCACTTTTGTGAAAAATCGAGAAAGGTGATAAAATAAAATGGAAGCGTTATCGGTATATCGTGAAATGTGTGTAATAGCGTTTATTGAAACACGCGTATACCCCTATTCCAATGATAAATAGCGTTAGTTATAGTAATACATATATCCTTTACGTTTGATGTATATTATTCTAGCGGTGGTAAAATAAATGCTACCGCTAGCGAATTAAAGGATACATATTCATGAAAGGTATACAGTCTGAATAACCAAGGCAGAGGTATATACGCAGGTATATATGTGGATGTACCGTACCATGTATATTACACGAAGCTATGCGTACTACCCTGCAGTACGTTCATGTACATGGTATATACGTACAAGATTATTTACACACATTGAATTATGTAGAGAGCTTTGCGGGGAGAAAGGATGTAATATCGCGAACTTTCAGCAGCTGCATCTAAAAGAAGTAGAGAATTTTAGACGTATTTTCGTTTCCGATAAACTCCGTCTTGTTTTGTTATAAATGTTTATTTATACTTAGATATACGTCTTATATGTATCTTTGACTTTCATCTTTTCAAATAGGAGAATATTTTTTGAGACCGAGAAGACGACGAACTCTTGAACTCTTCCGATGGACGTATACATATACATATGTATAATACGCCGGTGTATACGATACGCCGATTCTGTATCGTTTTTATCAAAATTCAGATCGATTTTGGTAATAACTATCGATATTCGATCGCGAACCGATTCCGCGGAAAACAGAATAATTTGCTTCGACTCGTGCAGACCGCTAGTTCGTTCAACCGTATTATAATAAAAAGAGGCGGAAATTATCGATCCCTGACTACCTATAATACGTGTAACCGCTATTCTGTTCTCATATCGACGTGTATTTTTCATTCGCCTTATTGAATCGCGATACACGTCACTGCGATCGTCATTTCTCAAAGTAAGAAAGAAGAAAAAATAATAATAATTCGATCATCGACGAGATGAATCAACGACCGATTTTTTCACGTTAAAATCAACATCGTAATTGTAATTTCAAACGAGATGAGAAAAGTCGGAAGTAATCAGAGGATCGTCGAAACCTCGTGAATTCAAAAAAATCCAAAAGATCGTTTTTCAGAATCCAGAAAGGCGTGAACAAATGTGTCAATGAGTTATGAACGATTAACAACCAGATCAGATTTCCTCTAGATTTTTTTTTCCGTCGAACAACTTCCATTATTTCGGAGCGTTATATTTTGGAGCGTAGGTCGCTTATACGCGGCCCTTAAATTCTCGTGTATGGTGTGCGACCTAATTTTATCATACGTGAAACTCCAATAATTTCCTGTTACCAAACCGTCGCAAAGTCTATTTAGAAAATTAAGCCGCGCGTACAGTAATTATGACGGGGTAACAACTATTTACCACAGCGGTAACATCGGTAGCGCGATGGCTGCTACAGAGACTCGAGATTCAAATATCTTCCTTCGACCCGGTTGCTTACGACATATAGGGGAGTTCAAAGTCTCGTCGAGTTGCGCGGATTAAAACGAAGGGTGGTCAGAAACTACCTCGAATTATCCTCACCTGCTACCCGATCCTATTACAACTGCGTTCTATTTTTATGTGTTTTTTTTTTTTCTAATCTTGAAATTACGTTTACGCTATTCGAAAGAAAAAAAAAAATCCAACGAATTTATCTTCAATTCGAAAAATTTCTAATGTAAATTTATACGAAAATTACCTGCGTGGCCGTGCATTGTGATGAAAGTTTACAAATACAATTCGCATGTCGCGCGAATTAGCGTTATATAATTCAACGTAGGTATACAAAACGAAAGCGTTGCGGTGGTGCAGTATGAGTGAAATTCCAGTTGAAATTAATATCATATCAAAATGCTGCGCGTATAAAATGCACGAATCCCTGCAGCTTGTATACTCATACATATACGGCGGCAATTATTCAGTCGTGCTTTTTTATACAGAGTTTAAATATTCCCTCGTAGTCCGCTAATTATGAGTAATTCGGTGCACCGATACGCGGTACGAATGAAGAATGAGAAAAACATGATCCGGTGCATCGTACGTTAAAAAAACCGTATATTATACATTTAAAAAGAAAGGATAAATTCAAACACAGATAAACGAATCAAGCAACTTGTACGGTAATAAGAAAAGAAAATGAGCAATTATAAAGTCTGACGAGTTTCACATAATACGATGACAAACTAAAGAATCTCATTTTTATAACATTCGTTGTATTGTTCGCGATAGGATTTATATTTATAAGCTTTTTTTCTTATCTATTTATTTATTTAGTTAGTTGTAAAAAAAACTTTTTCCATTTATATACATGTATATACGTACATATTCACCTCCACTAGATAATACATACCTATTCCCGCAATAGCGCGCAAGAAAAGTTTTTAGTTATTCATGAATAAAATCGTGCCCTTGCACGCCAATTGTCTGCGCGTTCTGACAATAAGCAAGTTAATTGAGGAAAGTTGTACGCTGTAATATAAGCTGGTAAAAACGAATAGAGGTAAAAAATATAGGTAGGTAGGCAGCTAGTGGTTATAAAGTTTCGGTTCCAACTTTCATTAAAGCGTTTCATATTTCTGCAGTATAACAGACGATACGATGGGCTGTTCAGCTTTGTTTACTACATGAATCTTGTAAAAATGAAATGTCCGGAATTAATTTTGAAGAGAGAAAAAAAGAAAAAGAAAAGAGAGACTATAAAATATTGTAAAATTCGTTATATTTAATCGCGTGCAATCTCGAATTAACGTGATGCATAACTGTGCGTAAAGCTCGATTGAAATTATATCACGGTAGCTGGCGAGCTATCACAGGGAGAAACCGTAGACTGGAGAAGGTAGTTACGTTGAACACGACATTGCACACCCGGTCGCAATCCCAGTTGCAAACGCAGATGCTGCACTAGTCAGGTGGGTAATATTATCATCTCCATGCATCTGCAGCTGTCCCTGCAGGAAATTAATTGCCACTCAATCTGGACGTAGCTAATGGGATAGAAACGTTGGTCGAAATGTATATATATATGTGTGTATATATATATAACAATCATTTATAAATATACACGTATAACATATCCGAGCAGACGCTAATTATGAGACGTTGTAACGTCGAACCGTTTCCTCAAATTTTTTTTATTAAAATCAGTAACGGCAGCGTGTTCGGAAAGCATTAAAAAAATTAAAGAGAAAAACTCGAAAGTGTCGAAATTTTCCCTCATAAAATCAGCGACTCTAAGATCAACTCAATTTATTTGAAAAGTGAGACCGCAAGTAATTATACACTTGCGAAAAGAAGTTAACGAGCGATTCGCTAGGATTAAAAAATACATATAATGCAGAAAGATATGGGGTAGCGGCGCACTTGCGACGATCAACGTTGTTTCATCTGGTCGTAAAAAAAAAACAACAACAACAACAACAACTGACCCGTATGTCAGACCGATAATGAGGTAATAAACATATACCGATGGCGCGTAGTGCGAAAAATAAACTATATGAAGGCAGAAAAATTTGATGATTTCTCTCCGCGCCTGCGCTCGCGGATGAAAACAGAAAATTCCCCTGATGATCGTGCGTTCGATTCGCACAAAGTTTGACGGACAAGACGTATTGGGTATAAATAAGTCCGAGTTTTTGTGAGCAACATTTAATAAGAATCCGCGACTCTCATTTACGAGCGAAAACCATGAGGTTCCATTTGGTGATTTTCTTCCTCGCCCTGGTGATTTATCAAATCGGGTTCCTAGACGCTGCGCCGAAAAAGCGGAGACATCGTTTGTGCGAAACTGAATACGTTACTCATCGCCCACCTAAGAAACTCGGGGCAACAAAGCCTAGATATCGTTGCATTCGTTCTTTGGGAAATGAAAATCAATTGTCATCGGTCGTCGGGGGATATGAGCTGAGGTACGAACTCATTATGAATTAATCGGTCGCACCGTGAATCTTCTCTTTCTTCTCCTAATTCATTAGTTTTTTCTTCTTTCTTTATGAATCCCAGGAACCTCGTCGATCCGCCTGCAGAAAAAAAATCTAGCTCCTTGCCGACTTCGTACTAGAGGAAAACGAATCCCTGACGAGTGAGATTTTTTTTTTTTTTTTTTTTGGGTATTATATTTTAATTGCGAGAAAATTATTCGTTCCGCGATCTGTCCCTCCTCGTTGCGATGATTTGCTTCTTTTTTTCTTCTGATGAATCGATTCTATGTTTTAAAAATTGATACAAAATAAAGCAGATTCGAGAGTGAATTTTCATCGATTTTGTTTGCTTTTTCCTTCCCTCGGTCAGGCGTTTATGTTCTCAGCAACCGGAATCGAAAACGAATCCAAAAACCTCGGAGTGAACATCAAACGAACAACTGGATTAACATTACTACATTACATTACTAATCGTAAAAAATGAAATCATTAATCCTGTAATAAGAATAACTATCCGTATGTATACCCCACATTTTGTTTATTTATATCTCAAAATATAAATACTTCGAAGAAACTATTTCATTCGCACCTAAAATTCTGTTTCTTCACCTCTTTCTGCAGAATTACTTGGAAAAATTGCCGTACGAGTAACGAATTTTATGAATAAATTTTTGATCGAACTATTTTCGTACTGTATCAGTGCGCTGCTCGTGAAAAAAAAAACGATGATAAGGCGTTAATATATATGTATAAACACATGATGAAAAATAAAATAAAATAATATGACCGAATACATAAAAATAAAGTAAAAACAAAAAAGCGAACTAGAAAGATAAACGTGTCATTCGTTATTTTTTGCGTTCTAATAATTGATACATATATCCTATCGCAAGAAGTAAAAGCCACAGTCGCCATTTCGCGTTTCAAATCTTTAATCCTCCGGTTTGTCTTCAAACGTTCAAACATCCGTGCAGATTAATAACGTGACAGGGTTGTCGAGAAGCGAAATATTTTTTTCGTCTCGCCCTGCAGCTCAGAGTTTTTTCCCCATTTTGTACGCTTGTACGTGGAATGTAAGTAAGATTTTATACGTCGAAAAACTTGATTTCGACCGGACAACCTCGACCCGTGTCTCGCAAGTGCAGTGGAGTAATAACGCAACGTTATAGTTTTGAACAAAGAGAGAGGAAAAAAAGTTTATCAGTTTCTTGAGTTTTCCAAATTCGCGACGTCACTTATTGCGAGCAAAAAAGAATGGCGAATTTCCTGCGACTTGGAGAATATTCAGCAGAAAGACGTCTTAAACTTGAGAATTGGGAAACTTTGTTCGATAATCCCATGCAAGACAAATTGTGCAGCAGACCGTGTTTTCTCGATTTTCTTTTTTCTTCGTCACTTTATCGGGGTATGTTATCAGTTCTATTCCACCTTTTGTTGCACGGTCACGGTTCGGCCAGTATATTTCACAAATTAAAATACTGCAAAAGATTCCAAAGGTTTTTCGTACTTTTTCACAATAATTTTTTCGCTCCTTAAAAGTTCTAACGCAGGGAAACTCTTGGCGAATATTCTCTAGATCGCGAAACTTAGAGATCTTTACCTGTCCAAAGAGATGAAAGAATTGAAAAACTGACCGCTTCGCGAGGAACAATAAGTTGTCCGGTCGGGTTCGGAGTGGTTGCGATTTTTCTCTTCGGAAACGAAATGACAGAAAGATGTCGACATTCGCGAACGAATGTTACGCTAAGGTACGAACCGATTGAGACGTACACTTCGCAAATCTGTGAGCAATAATCTTTCGGTAAATAACCGTCGGGATTTCACAGTTTATGCGTCTGATCAATAACGTATACATATATATATATATACTATGCGTGTGGATAACAGGAAATCCCAGACATTGTGAAGTTGTCACGTCTCCATCGAACGGCGGGTATCGTATAAATACCTCCGAGTCACCGACATCAATCATCAGAATACTTGGAGACATCGTGTCTAGGGTACAACAGTAGTCGTCACGAGACAACAATCATGCAGTTCTTCTCGACAATTTTATTGGCAGCGTTGGCAGTTCTTGCCGTAGGGATTCTCGACACCTCGGCGACCCCCATTAGATACGTCACACCAAAACCGGGTGTTCATTATAAAATCCGTGTGGTTACACCAAAACCGGGAATCCGTTATCTTCGTTCAGTTGATGACGATGGATTTTTGGCCGACTCGGACGTCGAGATATCGAGGTAAGTTACACGTGCGTTCCATTCTAAAAAATTGTTCACATTGTGGGCTCAAAGCTTTGCCGGATAATAGGGAAGTTTTATAACGATTACTGACCGATTTTTACTTTCAATTTTCAGTCTTCAAAATGATCGACTTCCAAGAGCTGTGGAGACAAGGGAAAGAGTGCAGGGAACGACCGAAGCTAGCAGACTAGATCGTGAAATCATCTTGGATGCGAATAGTCCGCAGTGAGTTGATATAAATGATTGTTTAAACTAATTGCCGGACTTGTTGGTTGATATTTATGCGGTGTCACGATCGATTTGTAAATGCATAATTTCCGCAGGGCCCAAGAAACAAAGCTCTCGTTAGAGAGGCGACGGTTTCTGCGATCGGCGGAAGCAATAGCTGCAGCCGAAGACGATGAAATTCTCAAAGTACTGAACACGGTCGAAGAAGTTCAACACGCCATCAGCAGACGAAGCCCCGAGTGAGTTATTTATTTATTTATTTGTTTATTTTTTTTTTTCTGTTTCAATGTAGCGCACGTTGTGATCGCATACGGAGAGCAGCTCGCATTCTCCTTTCCATTCAAATTCTGAGCAAACTTTTCGAGTTATTTTTGATTTTCTCACTTTTATTGAACAGGCGGGTTGTCATCAACTACAAACCTCCCCCACCAAATGATCCGCGGTACGCGAGGTTTGCGGAGATTGAAGAAATCGAAGACCTCGAAGAATGAGGAATGACCATCGAATAATCGTGTTCTTATTATTAGAAATTATTAATGAAATTGATACCCAACCCCAGGGGGTTGAATACTGTAAAAGTCAATTAATTAATAAACATTGATCAATAAACATTACTTTCAATGTCACGTGTAAACGTATTACAGCTGATGTTCGTTGTTTCATCTACGAAAAAATAACCATCGAATAATATCATTGCTCCCCCCGTTAATTCCGTATTGTTTGAGTTATTCTGAAAAAGTTCGACAAAGTTCCCTTTTCAATTCCATAACGCGTACACGGTGTTTACTCAATTCGGAAATACTGGAGCGATTAAAAAATTTCACGTCAATAGTTATTCGTGTACCATACCGCTGAAATGAGAGAAAAAAATCAATTCCGAAAAACAAATTTACGCCTTACCGTAAAAATGAAACGATATTCGTTACACCAAAACCAAAATTTTACGACCTCAACTAATTACTTCTACAACTGTTCTTCCGCCATGCCATATTTATTTTTCAAAGAAAGACGATAAGCCGTGAATCGTACACGCGCGTGAGTATACGGAACAAGTGTCGAAAAAACCCCTAATAACACCGCTGAGATAAAAATAATTGCGTTCGAATGATATATGTTCATAGTTATGCTGCACCGATGCGATACTACATCAACGTGACATGCAAAATATTCGCGAAAATATATGTACCTATAATCTAGCCACGGTCGAGACCCGCAATCGATGATTGTTTGTTCATCCGTATGCGCCGTTATTAACATCGTATCAGTTGATCACCGATAAATACCTGCCCCCACAAGCGACTGCGGGCAGGCACACGGTGTGAATATATACCTCCGAATCGTCGGCGTCAATCATCAAAATACTTGGAGACATCGAGTCTACGGTACAACAGTAGTCATCACGAGACAACAACCATGCAGTTCTGCACGACAATTTCGTTGGTAGTGTTGGCAGTTCTTGTCGTCGGGATTATCGAGACTTCGGCACTTCCTAGGTAAGCTAAACTTGTTCCCATTCTAACTGTAAGAGGCGTTGATCGGTAATTAAACGATGTTCCATTTATTTTTTCATTCCCTGATGATCGACAGCGAACGACCTTACCGATCGGCTGCACCTACCCTAGAAGAGAGGGAGATTTTCCAACTGCTGAATCCCGGCAAGCCGATTCCAGAAGAATTATACAAACGTTCTGCTAACCAAGACGAGAGAGAAGTTTTCCAACTGCTGAATCCCGGCAAGCCGATTCCACCAGAATTATACAAACGTTCTGCTGGCAAAGACTCTAACGAGCCTGACCTGATGTCCCTAGGGTTATAGTGATGAAAAAATTATTCGTGACTCAACGACCACCTTGCCGTTCGATTCTGATACTATATGCCGGTTATATTTGACGATTGATTTTAGAAGGAAATAAAAATGACGGAGAGTCGGAACAATATCAAGATTATTCGACACCCCCTGCAAGAAAACGATATTATACGAACGCTAATTGGATGTGCGAAAAAAAATCGAGTATCGAGTCA
The DNA here is from genome assembly GCF_917208135.1 of Athalia rosae. Classification (NCBI taxonomy): domain Eukaryota; kingdom Metazoa; phylum Arthropoda; class Insecta; order Hymenoptera; family Athaliidae; genus Athalia; species Athalia rosae. Next base: position 19,238,625 of record NC_064026.1, on the reverse strand, counting down.
TCGAAAGGTCAGTTACACGCCTCCGATGGATTGTTGATATTCAAGCGGCCTGCGTTTTTTTCTCTTTTTCTCTCACCTTTTGGTCTTGCTCAATAATAATGATTGTAATAACAATGATAATTTTCAAAAGAAGAAAAGAAATTTCATATTGTATAATGTATACGCAATAAATCAAAACACTTTCTTCATCACTTATACCTACGTAGAAAACTACCTCAGATTCTCTATTTTCTCTAATAAGCAAACCGCAGATTATTTTTTCCTTTCTTTTCTTTATTTATTTTTTTTTTTTCAACACTCGCAATTTCCCTAGCTTTAAATTCACCAAGGTTACGAATCTCGAGCTGAAGAAAAAACTTAAAAATTACAACCCTTGGGCGTTCGTAATAGATCCAAGTAATCGCAATGACCCATGAAAAAGGAAATACAAAAAAAAAAAAAAAACAATAAGATAAAAGAAAATGGAGAAAAAAGTTAGCGGAGGGAAAGGATAAAGATGACGATAAGGAAGAAATTACAACGTGGCCTAAGAGGAGCATAGGCGTAAAGAAAAGGGAGAAATAAAAGGTGATCACATAGTAAACTATAACTTGTAGAATCCGGTGGATTTGTAGGAAATCTTTTGGCGGTCGTCATGCACCTCGTAGTCGGCGTCATCGCGGAGATGTTTCATTCCTCTTATTAGGGCGCGTCCACTTGTCCAACGCTTATCGACCGACGCTCCGGGCGACCGAAAATCTTTAGGTTTCTGAGCAACGCCTTCTGCGGATACATATACATATATATGTATCGTACACGTATATACCTATACCATTCCCCGCCCGGGGAAAGGAGTCGCCTGAAGGAGGCATGCAGAGGCCACCCTCTCTTCCTGTTCTTCGTTTCGCGCGCGCCTTCTTCATCCTCTTCTTATTCTCATTTTTTCTTTATTCTTCTTTCAACCCCGAAGTTGGAAGAGACCACCGAGTCGGGGGTGGTCGCTTACACTTGGCGATATAATCCGACTTAGAACGAGCGTGAATAATTCAATAAATATATATATATATATATATACATATTATACATCATATTCAATACCCTATATCGCGCGATCCATTCTCGACTCGAACGAACTGGAATTCTACGAAGAAAACTGGAATGTGAAACCTATATATCGGAACGATTCCATATAAGTGTTCTGTACCGAAGGAATTTATACCAGTATGGACATTTCAACCGAAGTGGTACGCGCAAAATATATGTAGCCATATAGCTTCTGCACCACCCCATAGGAGATCCCCCGTACAAAATACTGCGTCGACGATTCAGACCTTGTGATATCACTTTAACCCGTGCTAACCAACCCCTTGTCAACGGTGCGATCGATTCGTTTTTTTTTTTTTTTTATCTTTCGTCATCTTATTTTTCCTTTTTTCATCTCTATTTTCATTTTTATTTACGATCAATTCACGTCTGGCGATGTGAAAATCATTCCGTACGTTGCATTATAGGTACGTGATATACACATATATATGACTGTGAACGCATACAGCATACGTAGGTTTTCCGTGCACCTGCTGTACGTGCATGAGAAACTCAGGTGATACTCACCGGCTGCAACGTCAACAGCGAGCATCGCAACGGTGCAAATTCGCAAATCGTTTTGATCATTATCCGACAGACGAAGTCATTACAGATAGAAATTGTACAGGAGAGACGGGCTGATAAATTTCCTTACGCAATTGCTATAGATTACAGAAAACTACCATACCTATGGTGGGTCATTTAATTAGCGATGTAACTGAACAGTGCGATTATGACTAACGAACTCATTGTCAGTTCCGCCGGCCGCGCGTAATCGCACATCCATCCGTGAATCCGTTTGGATTGAATTTCCTCATACATAAATCATATTTCATCATAACAAGATCAAATGAATGAAAACGCGGTTTTTTTTTCACAAAGGTCAAATTTCCGAAAAAAGTAAGAAAAAGGGGGTGGGTGTGAAAAGAATTTTTTTTTTTTTTTAACCGCAGCCGAAGTTTCAGAATTTTGTCCGTATTTGCCCGTAGAAGATATGAACGAAAAACTAAATAAATGAAACAAAGAAGTTTGAGAAATTTTTTTCAGAGGAACGACGGACGTATAATTATGATGATTAAAATTATTGTTTCTAAGTCACGTCGTGAAGCTGTGTGGGCAGGTTATTAGATCCAACTTTTTCCACGGAAGTCATTAGTATAACGAATGAACCGCACCGCGTTACTAAGCAATAAAAGACAAACGCGAGGTACGGAGGGTTGGTGGATTATTTTACTCAATCATTCGCGCTTCTCCCTCAACCAATTCCACACCTTGAAATCTTGGTTTATAACGAAGCCAGCGAAACCGCGTGACGGAATTGCGGATTTTCCTCTTTGTCCGAACGCCATCCACCACCACTTCGCGGAGTGAAGGACTTCCGCCCTCTCCCCCGCTGAACTATGACTTTCCAACTTCAACTGCAACTCTCGCTCTAACTGGATATCGTTGGAAATAGATCAAATACAACATAAAATCCTTTTTTTTTTTTTTGTTCTGCTCTTTTTGCATAAAATAAAAACCCGCACAGATTAATTCGAAAAAATGTACTTCCATATGAGGAAAGAAAAATAACTGCGAGATAATACAGCACAGTTTCTGAAGTTCTGTGAATGCATGTTTCGTATTCTTGTTTTTTCATCGTCAGATGCGGCCGTTGGCAAAAACTATATTTTTTTTCAATAAGGAATTATTAAAATCCCGCTGAGTATAACAAAACTTCAAATTACAAACGAAGCATCATAGGGGCGAAGAAAACGAAGAAAAGAAAAAACAACAACAAACAAAAAAAGCACACGTCGGGCGTGAAGAGGTGATTAGAGTAAATTTTAATCGCTCGTCGTTCTCGGCGTGATTGAGAGAATATAACCGAAGAGTCCTGTCAGACCCTTCTGGAGAATTAAAATATAATGAGTGGTGGGTGAGGAGTTTCTTTCAAAGATCAAAGTGTCCATCCGGGACATCAACGTACCCCTCGCGCCAAATATTTTCCAAGCTGTTTTAATCCCGGAGGGTTAAAGCCTGTGGGCACAAGGTTAGGTTGGGTACGAGTTGAAAGAGGTGGCATAAAGCTTTCCGCGCTCGTTTCAAGTGATCATCGGTATAGCCGGAGTTGCTGCGGAGACAGAATTTTCACGCTCTCTGCCGATACGCATAGTTATATGTATACAATGTATATACGTATATATATATATATATTTCTTTTTCCCCCTTTTCTTTCTTTCGCTGTTAATTGGAGAACTGCCCGTATTTGGGTTTTGCTCCAACACCCCGAATTAATCAGTGGCTCATATTTTTTCTTTGGGGGTGGGGAAGGAACGAAAAAAATTAAAAGAAAGAAAAAAAAGAAACAAGCGCGAAATGGGGAGCGAGACAAAACGAGAAACAATCCTTACTTTATCAATTAACGACGAATCAATTGGCTGATCAATTTTTGGGCAAACCGCTCTTCGTGCGGCAGGTTAGACTAGTTGAAAAGAAATTGAAGAAGGAGCCTCGGATAATAAGGGTTAATAATGACGAATAGAAAGTCATCCAGAGTTCGAAAAAGTTGATTTGATGAAAATCGACCGTATTATTTTGGAATGAGTTCCGCTACGTCGGCATAATGATGACTTAGTGTAAACCGCGGTACACCTGCGCTTTTATCCTCTGTCTCGTCGGATTTAATAATTTTCACTTGCACGGAACTAAGTAGGTATAGCTCGCGGCATAAACTTCACACCGCAAGAGTTTCGGTATTTTGATAACCGTATAGTTTTGATTGATGACTGTAACAGCTTTTGCATGAAAATTCAACCACATCGTATAGAACTTTGATGTATCGCGGTACGGTCGCGATATAAAATCAACCGGATGTGAACATTTTTCTTTAACAACAAGGCGTGAAGTTTTCGGAAAAAAAAACAACAACTTTCATTTCCGAAAATTTACGGAGGGTGAAACCTTTTCGAAACCACACTGCATACCGTGATACAAAGATGCAAGTTTTCCACACGCACATGGTGACAATTTTATCGAAGATTTCGAGCGCTCGTTTGAATTCGGAATTTTTCTACCCCGCGTGGGCCTTCGACCTCCTCTCCACCGGTAATCACTACAAGCGATCATTCGACGAACTTTCGAATCAGACGTATATGCCGAATGCTAACGATTTGCTCCCCCCGATATATATCCTCCTCCTCGTCTAGCAAACCGTACATCCCGTTCTTATATATTTGGAAACGCGGGGGATATTTCGGTTCGGAGCGATACGCGCGTCGAGCGATTCGTTGATCCGATATTAGCCCTATCTGTCTGGCCACGGTCGGCCACCGTAGCATACCGCGCCACGCCGTGCGGTCGGTGGTCAGCGTGGTCGGTAGGCATTAACGTAGTACACGTACGTTATGTACCACCGGGGGTATATACATAGGTATACACACTTGCGTACACGCGTGTACGTACACAGGAACCCACAAGCAGAGGATTCGGATTCCCAACGTTGTTTGCGCTTATACGACGAAAGGGACACGGGGGAGAGAAGGGACCTTCCCGGAGCACAAGTGGGCGGCAGCAGGGAAAGACCAGCGCGGATGGCGCGAGGGATGAGGACGACGAAGAGTATTGATTACCGGCGGCTCACTACGTTCGCATAGGTATATACAGGTATTACCACATGTACATACCCAAACGTGGCATGTACACGTATAACATATATACATTATATATACATGTATGTATATATGTATTCGTACGTGTAAATACACAGGTGTATGTGTATCAACGTGCCCTCTCGCACACCGCACAGTGTTCCAGCAGAAACTCCCGCCTATCGCGGTATTAACCTGACAACTGGTAAACGAAGAACTCACCCTTGTTTCTCCCCAACATTTTCTTTCTCCTTTTTATCGTCCCGTCGATTTCATTACGTGTGTACTACGCGCTATACTATATACCGAGACCTGTCCAATTGTACCGTGCAGTGTACCACGTGCACTTCTTATCGGACGGTGACGAATCGCACAGAGGATTCCATCGGCTGGAGGAACATCGTTACACTTGCGGCGTTCGACGACGAGACGATCGGGCAACATTTTTTCTCCCATCGAATAGACGAATTAACGATGTATGAGACACGTTGCGTGGTATTCCAAATGTCGTCGCGGAACGCCGAACCGGATGTCCGCGAATAAAAGGGGGTTGTTTCACGGTTTTACCGATTCCTCCGTTCCCGCGGAACACGCACGGTAGTTGGAAATAGATCGTTTCCTAGACCGTCACGTAGCGTGCGCTATGCATGCGTCGCGCTTCGCTCATCGTCCGTCGTAAAACCTCCTCGGACTTATCGTTGTATCGTCGCAGAGATGTACATAGGTACTTTTACCAGGATTTCGCTCGAATGGATTATAGGAGGAACGTTGAACGTCGGAGTGGTAAATTTTGTTTAATTTCGACCGTCGACGCTCCGATGATAATTGACGCTTGCGTTACGGAAGGATAACAAAATCCTCGCTAAAGTTATCATTCGAGGTGAAGTATATAAATATACATACATATATGTAATCGCAGAAGGGGATCTCGAGCGACTTCTTCTTTTGAATAAAATTAGTTTTCAAAAATTTTCAACAAGTTGAAGAAACTCTCTCTCTCTCTCTCTCTCTCTCTCTCTCTCTCTCTCTCTCTCTCTCTCTCTCTCTCTCTCTCTCTCTCTCTCTCTCTCTCTCTCTCTCTCTCATCTCTCTCTCTCTCTCTCTCTCTCTCTCTCTCTCTCGTAACTCACCGTTGTATCGATTTTCTCGGAGTGAAAACTAAACGAAATTGGAAATTCTTAATTTTTCAAATCTCGAGAAAAAAGAATGACGAATCACGAATTCATGACGAATTTGCTTTCCCACTTACTCGTTATTATACTTTGTACACTCCCACAGTTACCGTTAGTATTAGTAAATGGAGTGGTTGGGTTAAATTGGTCCGCCTTGTACCCACTTGTGTTTTATGAATCGCGGGGATTGCCACTCGTTTCCTTTGTATAGTAAGTAGGTACGATATACGCAGCGAGGTAATGGATCCCGCCGCGTCGTGGATCATCGTCGCGCGGATCATCAACCCGCGATGAAAACCCGGGCCGACGGTCTCACTTGTCGGGGCTATGGCTTTGAATATCAGCGGCACCGGAATATAACAGGGGAAAAAAAAAAAAAAAAAAAAAAAAAAAAGGAAAGTAAACGGCGCGCTTACCTGAAACAGAAAAAAGAACGCCGAGGTCAAAAAGACAGGTCCTCTGCAATTTTTACCGCTCGTTAAACAAAAAATTTCTGGTTTTTCGCAACGGTAGAGAGCGCACTAGAAATGAAGAGAAAGTTGCAGGAAATCCCGAAACTTGCATGGACGCTGAATTCGTACATGATTTTGAATAATGCGAGAACGTTCGTAAATATTTTGTGATCGATATTTTATGGTTTTAATACGGTTGGCGGAGTGCATTGCGAACATGAAAAACTCGCTGCTCCGTGGGAACTATATTGTTCGCTTACCTAAATCAACCAAACTGCTGCTAGACGTGATATACTACGTCTAGCGGTAATCCCGAAATATAAATCGGAGAAAAAAGAAGAGGTAGGCGGGAAGAAAGATGAAAAAGTATCTCTGCGATATATACTCTCTCGTAAATATACATAAGATCGGAAATAAACGTGGCGAAAATCGAAAGGTTACAACAAAACGGAATCAATCAATCGGATATCGATATACGTACAAAATGTTTTGGCCCCATGCACCATTTACCGTTTTCCGGTAGCTATTATATACATGTATATGTATATGCGCAAGTTAACTATTTTATATATACGTTATGTGCCCTTTTATCACTCGCGTATATACATCGCATGTATGTAGGTAAGTAATATACAACACATTACTTCTTGGTTTTCCATATGAGGTATGGAAAAAAATGTTCAAATAGACGGGCGTTTATATTTCATACTTCCGAGGTCTGCTCAACGGGATTGTACAGATACAACGTGGGTATGTGTATAGTATAGTATTCTGCCCTTTCCGAATACGTTCGAGGCGTCAACGGACCATTTGACGTCGGAATGTACGGCGGCACAGCCGCCAAATACGGGTAATAAAAAAGCGACGAGTTCCCATTCAGGTCCCAGGGGTGCAGGTTAGGAACAAATACGCTTGTAACCACCACTACACGTACGAGCCAAGGAATGGCAGAGTTCCGCCATAGTTTTTATCTCTCTCTTCTACGCGGGGCTGGGCATGTATAACGTACGATAATAATGCTAATAAGCGATAGAAATATATGTATACATTCTAACGGGGGTTCCGCACATCCAGAAACGGCTATATGAAAAATCCACTTATTTCGTGCTGAAAGAAGGCGCGAAATTAGGAGAGGAAAAAAAAATAAACGTACAATGACACTACCGCGCGAAGTTGACCCTGTGCTCATCTGCGTCGTATACAAGAGGTCTGTTCGTTAAGGTCATATAAATACGAGGTGCGACTCGATTCGCTCAACGAATAGCGCAGACGTTATCCGTAGATGGAAAAGATTCGGAATCAGTGTCACAGTCGAATGAGCCGATGCCGTAGAACTTGAATGTACCTTTAAACGGATTCGCCGTGCCCATTGATTCGCCCACGGTTCGGAGACGGATGATTTCAACGGTACGCTCATTAGGAGGGTATCCGGTATCATGAAAGAATTGCACGTCTTTGCTCTCTGTGGATTCACATCGCACGCTCATTACCGTCATACGACGCTGCTGTGCAACGAAGGTAATGGCTTCTTCTCCCGTTCGCCTCTGTTCCTTGATAGAAGATTCCTTTATTTTTCGTCACTGCAACCTGACGCAACAGCGGCGATTTTCGCGTGAAAATTAGAAGATCGCAACGCGCCCTCAATAATTCGAGAGTGAAATGTTTGCGTATTTTTTTTATAACAAGCCCGTGATTCTTTAACCTTGAGATTAGAAGGACCCCTTCGAGATGTCGATAGATCGAAAAGGTCCGGTAGAAATAGACTTCGAAAATTATTTGGGTCAGGTTAGATATCGTGCTTGAAAAGAGAAGAAGAAGAAAAAAAAAAAACTTCAATCTTCTGCAATCAAAGTGTATATTCGAAGAGAACCTTTCGCAGAAATTATTCATCGTATAGAATATGAGTTTCGTTTCTTTGACATTTATCCAAAGATTGCAAGAACCATTTTTAGATGAGAAATGTTTTTTTTTCTCTGCTTTAACATAAATTTTAGCTCCAGTGACTCGGGGAAAATGTTGGGCAACGTTTAAAAAGTAATTCGGTAGAAAATGTCCGTTTTTATTTTTTTGTTTTTCATTGGCGCGTATTATCCTCGTCTAAATTTGACCCCGTTGAGGAACCGGCTCGTAAATATTCTTTGGGTGGGTCACGTCAACGTTTCACAGAGGTTTGTAACGAGCGGCAATATACACATCAGCTGTGAATTCGCGTTATGCATACACTAAGCCCCGGCAAGTGCTTGATCAGCGAGTGGTATTCGATGGTTTATCCCACATACATGTATATCGCGCGCGGCGACGATCAAAAGCTTTTGACAAATGTGTTGTCGGATTACATTTTGTTTTTTCGAACAAAAAGACCCGTCGAAATAACAGCGATTAAATTGACGATCCCTCGTTACGCGCACTCGGCAGACATCAGACGAAACGAGGAACTTGTTAAAACAACAGAGCGAGCTCCACTCGCTAATGAAAGATGTTTCTCGCCGAATCAACGAGTCGTTGAAACGTGTCGATTCGAGATCGTATTTCGCTGCGAGTTACGCGATCTCAAATCAATTGAGATTCGGTATCCCGTTTGTGTTCAGAATTATGTAACTCGTTGAGGAAAAACAAATAGCGGAGCGAAGTTTCCGTCGATCGACGTATCGCAAAGAAACGTGCGAGAGGAAATTGTAGCGGCAAGACGCACGTATACCTGTGCGTGCGTGGGACTCGCAGCAGATTTTTTAAATTGCGAAACGAAAGTTTTTTATCACGCGATAATCGTGACATAGATACCGTACCGGAGTCCGATGCACAGACAGAGTCCCCGGAGGCGTTCGGAACGTAACATCGGAATATAAAAACGTTTGCGGGTACTCCGAATGCTACGCGAAAATGTTCATTCGTCGGAAAGAAACCAACCAACCTAGCGTTACATTTCGCTGCACAGATACGCGAAAATAAAATACGTCTGCCGCCGAACCTCGTAAAAGATCAGACGTGACTTCTCTTGTCACACGCTTACACCGAACATCTCTGAATAAATAAATTTTTGACAAGTTGTCATCTGGTTACAGGTATACATATAGCTGCCACAGGACCTATAACTCCTCGACGATGAAGAAGAACGTTGAACCGAACGCTTTACCGCCGAAGAACATTTTCACGAATGAATAAAAATTATGCGAAATCTCAATATTTCAAAAACATGTTCTCCATAGTCACGTCGCAAATCTGGAAGCCCTCCAATGCGCAAACCATCGACTGAGGTAATATCGGGACATTTTCCCGACGATGACCTGTTGAGTCCAACGCGACCGTTTTCGCGTTGGACTCGATTCACACGTCGAAGCGAGTGCGCGTCGAAAGTTTTAGCCGCTGGAAATCCGTTTGAAAAAATCCATGCGGTGTAACGTCCGCGAAGGCACCGCGCTGCGCTCGACTCGGGTCATCGTGTGAAGAACAGCCGATATTCGTTGTATATTTCAACGGTTGAACGTTCCGCGGGGGTTACAGCGATCCATGAAGGGTTGCGGGAACTATATAATGGACTCCGCGAGTCTCGATTTAACTTGCAGATCGATATCAGGCGAACGAACGAAACACACGTCCGTACACCAGTCAGTGTTCGGTTGCTGACAAAACAGGGGGATTAAATTGAACCGGAAATCGGGCGGACGTTAGAGCGCATTTCAAGCCCCCGAATATCGGCAGTCTCCACTACAGATGACGGAAGACGTTGAGAGAGCAAAGGATATTCGAGTCCTCGGTTGTCATGGTTATGTACACCGGAACTCGGTTCGCGAAAATAATCCTGTGGGAACCTTGGCGAGTTGTAGGGAGTTCGAGGAAATTGCGGGGGCTGCATAACGACGCTTTTTCATGGCGTTGCAGGGGGATGATCTGGGTAAATGTCACGTTCGTAGACAGTGGGGGCAAATTCCCAACACGTCTTTGCCGAGAGGAAGAGTTCGACAATCGGCGTTCTTCGGCCCTCGATTCTCCGAACGGGTTTATGCAACGACAGCGACGCAGAGAATAACGAAAATCCGGGGGCGGAACGGTCGAGCCCGCTATTAATTGATTCTCGGAAGTCAGAAAATCGTCGGTATAACTCTAATCCGGATTTTCCATCAATCGAATGAAACCTCTTTTGTTGCATCAGGACGGATGGGTTTTAATCGTTACACCGCGTAAGCCACATTTGATTCGTCGTGATTTGAACTCGGCAAAATCGCGATTGGCCATATTCATAGGCAGGTAATTTAGCTCGGGGGGTGAGAAAAATCCGTACGGTTCAAAACCATTCGATTATAATGCCCGCACGAATACCGCGAATGATTAATAGCCGAAAATTTCCAGCCGACTGGAATGTATATGGTAAAATAACCGCGCTCCGAAATTCGCTATCGCAAATTGGTGATTTAGCTGTCGATCCTCGTTTACGTCATGCACGGGGTGTAGCGATACACCGAATTTACAATCCCCTGCATAAAAGGGCCGGGCCGGAGGTTTATAAGTATTTCCTAAGCTTTGGCTGCATGGATAAAAAATACGGAATACGCGTATTAAATAATGGGCTATACGGGGCTGAAAATATTCAGAAAATATCCGCAGCTCCGTAGTGTCCTTACGGACGAGGTGAAATTCCCTTCGCAAGGGGGGTAAGGGAAATTCATATACTTGAATAAAACGTCGCGATATAAATTCTACCTCGGATAAAAATTCAACGTTCTAATTCACTCCGTGTCACACGTACGTATCGGATTCGAGGATCGTGCTCGGAAATGCCTCGGTTATCCGAGGATGAGAAAAAAAAAACAAACAACAAATATTTCAAAAAAATGTTCCAATATTTCGATCAATTCTAACTCTTGCGAGTGAGGAAAACCCTTCCCTAGTAGGTATTACGTACGTTCGGTCCGACCGTAGGTGTCGGTGATTTACCGCGATAAAATAGGTCGGCAAGGACGCGCCACGTGTAAACTGAAACGTGCAAACATTCGCGGAGGACTTCTTCCCACGTAAATTTCTGTATCTGTATAGGTATAGGTATACATACGTACGTACACCGTACGTGGGGTGTACTGGTACATATATAATATAAGATGCCAACAGAAATTCCTCCCTATCTCGGCGATATGAACATTCTACCCCCTGGTTGCTTGCATTACATTCAACCCCCGCACGCATCGTATGGGACGTGATAAAATGTCAGCCCCTTGGATGGTTCGTTATCTGCACCCTTGATTTCCCACCATGCCCGGGGAAGATAACCCTCAAGGATGGAACCCCCCCCCCGGTGTGTGGGCGGTGGGCGTACACCGGGTGGTACGTTTCGATGTGAATAGGTTCGTAATTAAACGCACACTTTTTTTGTCATTCACCCTTGCGATGCACGACGCGATCGATCGTGCGGAAAGGCGCAGCAGTTGGCCTACGGTCTGTTTTCACGTCCGTCCTCTAGACAATTAAGGTGTATGCAAGGAGAGTAAAAACGAATCAATTAACCGCAAAGACCGATCGATTACTCTTCTCTTTACGCATCGTAGCTCGATTACTTTTCTCTCGTCTTTTCAATTTCACCATCTAATTTCTCGCCCGCAATCACCCAATTTTCGAGGACGGTATGACGCGGTAATATGTATATAGTATGTAAGATAGGTAAGATGTCCGGTAAAGTTTCATTAGCGGATGAACTAACGAAGAGTTACAGTTTTACGATGTGCGGAACGGTGAATTTACAGTAGCGAAACTCGAGCCGCAGTTACACGGAAAACAAGCGGGCAGCGACGACCACGAGTTAAAGGCATCGACTTCACCTCAGGTATACTACCGGGGGCACTCGCGAGACCCGATAACTTGACCGGTTGAAAAATAAAAATCCCAAGAATTTATACATCTCACATTTTTACGAGGAGGATCGCTCCGTTTTCTGATAAATTTTATATTTTCCAAATCTTCCAACCAGAAGCGGATCGTAACGAGCCGAATCATATCTCAAGTTGAAAAACGCGATGCGCTCTACAAAATTCTGTGGATTAGTTTTTTTTTTTTTTTTTTTTTTTTTTTTTGTCAATTTGGTAATCCTATTAAATCTCACGTAACGCAGGTATAATAGGAATGGGGAATGCGTCGCACTTATATCGGTAGATTGCATGATAATAGGAGTTATGTTGCACCACCTGAATAAATCTGTCGTCGATTTTATACGCCTAGTTAACCAATTCGTCAATCCGTCGGATTATTTCGACGCGTAATCCGAAACCCCTTCAGAAAACAATATAAAAACGTCCAATTGTATTTGAATGAGAGAGAATGGGGTTGCGCTTCGCGTGCGCGGCTACTGACACCGATAAAAGTTAATATACAATAATGAAAAATCGCTAATTCGGCGCACTACGCGTATACGAAATGCGATGTAATACACACGTGTACGCGCGTAGGTGTAGCTCGAGTGGGTTTCAAAGGGAAATAGTATAATATCGCATGTGGATTTCGTTGAAAAATTTCTATCGCATTCAATTACCGTTCTCAATTCCGCTACGATTCCGCATACGGGACATTCCACGTCGAACGGGCCGTTTGTTCGAAAACACAACTGAAAATCGAGATAAATCCAAGGGAATAGTTACCTCTGGATTTTTTCGATTTTTCGGCCAAAAATGAAGTATTTTTAAAACGATTGAAAAGACACTTTCTGGACGTATAATGTACCCCAGGCACACGAACCGTCGGTCAAATTTCCACTGTTTGGAACGACAACTCGATCAATTTTGTAGATAGATTCATTTGGTTTTCAGATTAAAATACTTGAGAAAACTATACAAAAAACGACAAAAAAATTTTGGAACTTCGCAATTTCTACCATAAATTGTATAGTTTTTGGAAATTTTGATTTTTGGCGTCCGTAAGCGGCTTCCGAGACCCTTCGAAATGTCGAAAATGTTTCATCGGGTTGAAAAACTATTTTGAAAAAAGTGGTTGTTTTGACGTGGAATGCCGTCAATCTATGAGGTGGAATGTAGCGCTTTGGCATTATGTTATTTCGAAAGCTGAACGAACGCACGAGTGACACGTAAGCTGTAATATCGTACACGGTGGTGCGTTATCGATGTCGTCAAGTATTTGAGAAGTATTTAATGTGGGCTGATAGTACTTCAGAGTCGATTAACCACCCGGTAAAAAGAGATCATTATCCACGATTATCCACGATAAGTTACACACCCATACCGCGGCAGCTGCTTAACTTTCATTCGGAAAAATTGTTTTTACTTTTTTACTTCAGTGGTCATAATTAATCGCGATCAGATATGACGTACGTACGTACTTGACTACTCGTCGAGAGTTGCACAGATTTATTATAACCTCGGTAGAATGGATTAAAGTGCACGTTAGAAGAAAACTCTGATACAGATTCTTGCGATTATGTAATAATTAAAACTCTTCGTAAGAAAAACCAGGAAAAAATCGCACGTTATATCTTCAAACATTATGCAATCGGATTCAATTGAATTGGATTAAGATAATCCTAATTATCTGGGGAACAAAGTTCTTTTCTTTCCTTCCTTGTTATTCAGGTCCTCGAGAAGTGATATATCGCGACGCATAAAGATTCTCCATATATTTGTACGATACATTTATCCGCACCAACGTGAAAAATTCGTATGTAACATGAGCGCTTCAAATTGTTTTCGTTTATAATATGGACTGCAGCCCAAATCTGAGAGCATATAATTTCATGCGGATATATTCCCCCCAAACAGATAATGGTATCGGAAATTCGGTTGGGTAAAGACGACGCGACGGATGCCCTTCTATTTCACTAATCAGAAATTCAACTGTCAATATTTGCGAACAAGTGACTCGAGCTCTAACAAAGCCGAACGCCTGCTGTTGGTAATATTTGTACATCATATTATATACCAATTACCCCGGTTGATCAATAATTCATTATCATTATTAATTATCGTTGTATTACGTGAGAGTCTGGTGTCTGAAACAACAGCAACAGCCCCGCTCGCATTAAATTTGATGTGCAGATGTATAATTTTCTATTTTTCATTTCCCGCGCCTCACCGTCTTCGCGAAATAGCCGCGTACATCCATTTAACGAACAAGGTCACCTTAATTTCGATCTTGAAAATATGCGCGTTTCACAATCAGATTTCCTTTCGCCTCTGCCCACGTAAACGTAGTTTTCCTTCGCAGCTGAGGTTTAAGGTTAACGAAATGTTTATAATCCCGTGTAGTCGCTATACATAAATCGTGTTAAACTTCTGGCTGTTGCACCAACGTCAGAAACGAGCATCATAGAGTACGCGGGTGGATTACAATTCCACGGCACGTTGATGCACGACTTCGCTAAAAGTTAATTGCTAAAGTTGTACCGTACCATTCGCGTTCCCTTTAACCGCCGCAACGATGTTGCTTTGCATAAATAAATGTCTCTCGACTAAAACGCCGATTAAACCCTCTGATTAAAATTTAGAACAGGGGCGTAGATACACCCCACGTTATCCCGCACCCGCGCTTCAAAGCAGAAAATAAACGAAAAAAATCTTCTCTCTCTCTCTTTTTTTTTTATTTTTATTTTTTTTTATTTTTTTTATTTTTCAAATTCACAATTTACAATATTTCGGCTCGGAGCTGAAGCGGAGGCAGCAAAACTCACCGTAAATTTTCCGAACGTTCGAACTTCTGTAGACCATCCGGATGGCGTCTGATTTATCGTAATCGTATTCGTCGTCATGATTTATCATTATTGTATCACACTACGTTGACATTAGTATAAACGACACGGCTGTATTGTACGTACGTACGTATAGTGAAGCGAATTGCACTGCGACCGGTAATTTTTTTCGACTAAACTTTTCTTCGTTTATTTTGCTGCACCGTGGCACGTGTTGTAATATTGTATAATATTGCTCGTAGGTCCGAGCAACATCGTTCACTGGCAACGACGTTTTACGTTCTGCAATTTATACATATATGTAATACATACCATAAATAAATTGCGTACACCAAAGCAGCGGTTTAATGAACGCAAGGAATACCGCGACGATAACGTTACACGTTCGCATGCCACGTACGTTTTATATACACGTACGTTGAAGTGTCCGTATAGCCGCAGAAAAAATCAAGATAATGTTATAAAAAAATTTCTGCAAAGAGCGGAAATGACCCGTTCGATATGTACGAGCACGTGGTCTCTTTGTCGACGGAGACGAAGAACTCGTATACCTCTGAGAATCGCACGGCATGCATATCGAGTTACTAATGCCTAAAGGGCGTGTGAAATTTGTTGGTTTTTTTTTTTTTTCCCCCTCCAATCGACTCAAATGTAAGAGTGAAATATATAAATCTGTATAAAAAATTAGTAAAATCGAAAAATTAACAATTTTTTGAATCTATTCGTTTCTAAAATGTTTCAGTTTCACGGCGGATTGATCAGAAAAAATACAAGAATTTTGAAAATTAGATATTTCGAATAGTTTTTCTAACTTTTAAATGATAAACAGTCGTATTTTTGATATTTTATTTTATCGAAATTGTGATGCTCTAATTTTTGAAAAGTTTAAAAGTATTTTTCATCGTAAAGTACGTGCATGAAAAATAGAGTAATTTAAGAGAAGAAATTTCTCAATTAATTATGAGCGAAAATACGGTGGACCCCAGTTCCAAACATTGACCAAAAAAAAATGGAGTTGAGTCACCGGAAATTACGTCGCAACGGCTGGGTTATCAATATTTTTCAACGAAAATTTCGGAGAATGTTTATTAAATACGTATCTCGAATTTGATGAAAAGTTCGAATGAATAATTTCTCTTTTTTACGCAAAAAATAATTGTTGGAGAGTATTTCATAATTTTTTTCGCGTCCATGTAGCCTGACTCGAATCGAGTACGACATTGAGAACGCGTATCCCGATCGTCAGTCACGCCGAGAGCAGATGTCGCGCATCTTGAGTGCTCGAACGTATGGGTGGGCATAGGAATACAACGTATAACAGGAAGAATGCTACACAGCTCGGCATTCGTCAAAAAGTTCAAACTTTTTCATTGTCCCGAGTAAGTATGAGAAATGATCCGCTCCCCAACCTGACCTGTGTATAACGCCGTTGTGCAAGTGAATAGGAACTCGCTTTGCAACGTATTCGCATGAATGATAATTCCAGGGCCGAAAACACGAAGGGATTGGACCCGAAGTGATTCTTTTGACTCTGAGAAAAATTTTCTATCGTGAAAAACTACCGAGTAAAATGAAAAACGTAATGGATATTTCGAATCCGTGTTATGGATTCTATGAATGCGAATGAAAGTTTTCAGAAAATACCTACATCGGATAAAACGTCACGAATTATTGTAGATATAAAATTTTAAGTCTGTCGCAACCGTAGCGCAATATCGCGAGATGCACGGAATGTACCCGACGTCGCTCATTAGGCGTTGTCGTGTGTACGTATAGTACAATGTTGAACCAACTCACTAATTTTCTAGGTATTCGTAACTGTAATTAAAAGCTTCCACTTCCTAGTTACACGGAAAAAGGAGGCGTACCTACTACCCCGGCGGTATACATACATATAGATAGAACGCGAGCATCGTTACGTGCTCCGAGCGCAAGCTCGAATCCTACGTACATACAAAGCTTCTATATTTTTCAACTTTACAAAATTTTCCCGAGCCAACCATCGTCAAATTTCGCAATAGCTCTATTTTCGTATCTCACCAAACCACGACTTTTTCAACTCCATACGTATGGCACATAGCACATATGTATAATTCATGAATTTTGAGAATCTCGTATTTTTTCTTGTCTTCTTTTTTAATTAATCAAGAGCGTTGATTGAATCAAATAAAAAAAAAATAAAGAATAGAAGAAAAAAAAAAATGGAGACACAGCCTGACAATTTATTCTCTGCGGACAAGTTTTTGATATTTCTGTTACATAGAGTTTCTCACATTACATAGCTACTTTTTCGGGGGAAAGCCATTACATATTTTTAGGACCGAATCTGAACGCGGGTATAATAATAATAATAACAATGATGATAACAACGATAATGATAATAACAGTAATATACTTGATCGGCGGTGGATCGGTATATACTTACATAGAAAAGAGGAAAAGGTTGTTCGCCGTGTAGGTGTAAGTAGGTATACGCTTACACCGTCGAAAGCCCGCGGAAGTTTATTTGTAGTGATAAAAAGGGAAAATTTATCGTTCGACCCGCTGACAATTTTTACTCGAATACGTCGAAGCTTTTATACATATACCTATCAACCTACCGAGGTATGTATGTACGTGCGTAGCCCCACATAATCTCAAGAATCAACCACCTCCCCTATGCGTGTACGCCGCCGATCGGGTTTGCGAATTTTCAGCCAACTGGATGTGCGTAGTTACGATATTGTATAGCTTTTATACGAATATATATACATATATGTATATAGATATTACGGAAATTTGAAATAAATGTAATAAACGTAAAACGGGGTGATCGAGAAAAAGTGAGAAAGAGCGTATATTTTTGTTCCCCCTCTTAATTTCATATCCTTTGATATTACAATCGCGAAAAATCCATCTGTGTGGAAGGGTTGTATTTATACACAAGCCAGAAGTGCGGAAGGCCCATGCCCTATAAATGGAGGGTAATAATGACGAGAAGCTTCTCAGGGTTTTGCACGGCATATGAACAGCGGCTCTTTGAAACTCCGCCCTTCCGGGGCAACGAACAAGAGCGGCTCTACTAGAGGGTGGATTTTGACCAGGGTCAATGGAAGGCCTTGCCCTCGGCCTTAGTTCGGCTGATGGTCTTAGCTTTGCTGAGTTATGTGATATATTTATATAGTTGGTAACCGAGAAACGGCACGTGACGTGAAAGGAAGATCGCTGCGTTCCACGTTATAATATGTGAGAAATAAAAAACCAGAAGGACGTAACCCAATTTTTTTTCCTTTCTTTTTTTTCGCTCGAATGTCGCGTACATAGAATACATTGCAGCCGTATCGAAGCGGCGTAACCCACAAAATTAAACGTCGTGAAATTAATTTTTAAAATCCTACATATGTATACGGGCCATTCCACGTGAACCGGATCAGTCACCTCTCAGATATTTTTTTAATTTGGCATGTCGATTGTCCATGGGGAGTTAGATTTTTGTGCCAAAGGATTTTTGAATTAGTGCAAATTTCGATTTATTATGAACAATCAAAAAATTGAGAGGCGGTTTCTTTAAAAAATCATAACTTTGTCAAAAATCATGTTAGATTCAATTTTTTTTTAAATTTACGCGGATGAGGCTATAGATTTATGAAAAAAATAAATGGTGCCGAAAAAGTTTATTTATCATTTGTTTATTTGACAATGAGATTTTAAAGGATTTTTAAAACACTGACGGATAGCACCGAAAAATTAAAAAAAAATGCTGACATATACTTTGAACTATACTACAGCCTGTGAATTAATTTCAGAGATGCGTTCGGCTTGGTTTTCGAGTAAAAAATCATCGAAGTTGGCGGCGCGCATGAATTCGAGCTCGTCGACGCCTATGCGCGTGATGACGCGCGTCGAGCGACAGAGACCCTATCTACTCTCTACGGACGCTACTTGGTGTACGCTCGACCGCGGTATTCACGAGTCATTTTCGCGATGATAGACACCGTTAAAAAATCTGGAAAAAATTCCATAGCTTCCCCATAACACGGCAAAGCGATAGAGTAAGTTCCAGAGATGTGTTATTTCTCGTTTTCGAGATATAGGGACGCATTGGGACTCCGCGCTCGCTACTTGGTAGACACTCGGCGGCGCAAAAATCTAACTCCCCATGGACAATCGACATGCCAAATTAAAAAAATATCTGAGAGGTGACTGATCCGGTTCACGTGGAATGGCCCGTACACTATATACGAAATAAATCTACGCAATTCCTTGAGAGTTACGCCTCTCTAGCTTTCAGAATTAGACAGAAACATTATAAAGGGTTTACTGTGGACTGTGCTTACTTCTTGGTTGAAATTTACATATTTTTCCCCTTCTATATTATATCAATGCGTACATATATGTACGTACGTATATGTATGTATGCATATACACTAGGGTGTTAAAGAAAAAAAAAAAATTTTTTCTCCTTATGGTATCGAAAAGTTGAAAGTTAATTTAAAAACAAGAAGTTTGGCACCTATTGGAGCCCTTAATATTGATATTAAGGTTTGCCTCAATCCATTTGTAATTTTTCCATTTAAATAACACAGAAAATTTTTTTTTTTCATTTTTGAATTTTAATTACTTCGAAATGGCTCGTTTACGTAACATCCCAATGAGAGGTGTTATAGGAAATTTCACGCTCTACAAAAAACGTCTGAAGGTCAAAGTTCCTCTGAGCAACCGTTTCAAAGATATCTGCGATCAAAAGTAACATCAATCAAAAATTTCAAATATTTTCCAATAACATTGCAAAAAAAATCATACTTTATATTTATATTGTTATCTTTTGTATAATCAATTGAATTCTGTTAATCTGTGATTTTGAACTTTTTTTTGCTCATTTACTCCATACGTAATTTACAAAAAGCACAAATACATAAATATAAAAGTTAAAAATATCAAACAAATGATTTTTGGGTCTCTCTTATAAGAAATTTATTTTATTTTCTACCAAATACTAACAGATTTTATTAAATAATCAAATCTTTATAACAAAAAACAATATAAATATAAAGTATGATTTTTTTTCGCAATTTTATTGGAAAATATTTGAAATTTTTGATTGATATTACTTTTGATCGCAGATATCTTTGAAATGGTTGGTCAGAGGAACTTTGACCTTCAGACGTTTTTTGTAGAGCGTGAAATTTCATATAACACCTTCGATGGGGATGTTGCGTAAACAAGTCATTCCGAAGTAATTAAAATTCAAAAATGCAAAAAAAAATTTCCTGTGTTATTTAAATGGAAAAATTACAAATGGATTGAGGCAAACCTTAATATCAATATCAAGGGCTCCAATAGGCGCCAAAATTCTAGTTTTTAAATGTACTTTCAACTTTTCGACACCATCAAGAAACAAAAAAAATTTTTTTTTTTTTTAAACACCCTATTATACATTTACATGTATATTCGAAACAAATAAACTTTTATTGAATATGATTAAACGAATCTAAGTCTAACAATATGAAATAATTTTTTTCGTTCCTTCTATTTTTGCTTCATCTCTTTTTATCCATTCGAGAGAGGTAAAGAAGTCTTATATATATTCGTCGGAATAAATTTTCGTATATTTTTCATCGTTGTATATAAGGTTATACGACCTTATACGTATATATCATTATACGATGAAGTAAATTGCACTCGGGATCGGTGTAGGTATGTTTCAAGTGAATGAATTTCATACGAATCGAATAAATTTTACATTTCGGATGAACGACCTCCGAATAATATGTCAAGTATAGCCTCACTCGAACCTGAACAAGGTTTTTCCACGTACGTCTCGACCACCCCACCATTAGGTGAACTGAAAATTGGAAAATTTCGATGGAAATCTGTCGAAATTTTCAAATGACAGTGATTTCTTGATCTAACGATATGCGAATTCTTTGAACCACTTGTTAGCGACCTATCCCAAATTAAATGCGCACATCTCTTCTAATTGTCTCTCTATTTAATAAAAACAGTCTTGAGACAAATAATCATAATACTTTGAAACTATAATTATAATAATAACGAAAAAACAGAATCCATTGTTTTTTTTAACAGACAGATTCCATTGAAGTTATGAGAATTGTACCGCATTTTCGTTGGTGAACAGTTTTCAACAACCAATCAAAGTCAATCAAAATGTACTACAGCCATTGGGTAGAAATTTGGTTGTAATACCATAGTAATAAACAAAGAACAGAATGAAAAAATGAAAGTTTGTTAGAAATAAATTCATTCTACAACAAATTGCGAAGAAGCAAGTTCGTGTAACCTGCACACATCGGTATGAGCTGAAAAAGTAAGTCGATTTTAATTAATCGTTGAGATAATTCATCAATGTTGAGAAAAATGGATAGATGTCGACATAATGTGGTTATATTGCAGATGGAAAATATTAAACAGACGCTGACGGTCGAAGGAAATACAATTTTGAACAATCTATAAGTATGAAAATCTCATAAGAATGCAAATCTTGACGGATAAACATTTATATAAATCCGCATCATTATGAACGTTACCTGGTCCGATGGTGGAAATTTCGAAATAAATCAAATTTAGAAAATAAAATTACAGACGACTCATGGGATTTCATGCTATGCGAGCGGGCGGAAATCGTGGAAAAGAGAGAGGAAGAAAAAGAAACGGAGGTGAGAGTGAAGGAGAAGAAAGAAATAGAAGAAAAAGGAAAGGAAAAAAAGAGGAAGAGAAGGAAGAATAAAAAATATAAGAAACGAAGGAAAAAGGAAAGCAGAAAAATATAAAGAGAAGAAAAAATAAGAAATAAAAAAAAAAAATAATGTTCAGTTATAAATTATTAAAAAAGATAAATAAATGACAAAAATTAGCATGCAATAAAAATAATCAGAATTAAATTCATAACGGTTATGCGCTGCATTATTCACAATTTTATGAATAACATCTGAAAGATCAGTAATATTCAAAATTTGCCTTTTGATTGATCGATCTGAACTATGTGAACATGAAATGTTGCTTTAAATTTCGAAACTGACAGAGCAAACATAGGTTTGCTCTTGTATAAGAAATCTTATTAAAAAAGAAATAGAATTCATGACGACAAAGCGAGTGCGAAGCCCCTAGTTTTTAAAAATAACAACACAACACAATTTCTAGCCCATTGAAGTATTCGATTCGTCGCACAGTTGTTACAGAGTTCAGGAGTTCAATTATCTCAAAAAGGTACGTTTTAAAATTGAACCATATCGTTCAGTCATGCGTTAATACCACACTTTTTCGAGTATAATTCTTTGCGAATTGTACCCGTGCATAATACCCACACGTACCTACATACATTGTACGTATACTGCAGCGCGAATGGCTAGGTACTTTGAATTGTTAAATTTAATAACGTCCGGCCCGGGTGCTTCCGCGTACATCGTGCCGCACAGTGCATTACTTTTAAGTGTGGGATTCTCTGTATGCAAATGAGATGTGTTCTTGCATTCGAAGACGTCCGTAACGACACGGATCGACGATAAAAATATGATTCACAAGTAGATAAGATAACTGTGATACGAATATAAATATATTATTTCTACTGCACACGTTCCTCCGAGACCCAGAGGAATCCGTTCGAGATCTTCCTAGCTTTTTCTCCCTATAGTGCAGATTTATCGCCCTATATCTATGCAGGGTGGAGAATGACACTCGCCTCTGCCTCTCGACAGGTAAATGTCATGCAAATTGAGTGTAAGCAGGTGGGAAGAGTTACCAGCCCATGCTATACGCGTAGTCGGCGGACAATGACACTTGGTGTAACGAATCGTTAATCAATTTCACCCGTGCAGAGTCTTCAAAAATTCTAAACTTTATCTCGATAAAAGGTGTAATTTTTCATGTGATTGGCTTACAATTTTTTGGTATATTCAATGTTCGTGAGAAACCCGTTTTTCATCATTAAATTTATAAACACGTGAATCATCCGCATTCGCACCGTGCAAGGGCCATATTTTCTGCTCAGTTTTTGAACATCCGAGTCACCCCAAAAATGAAGAGAAAGAAATGAAACCTTATGTATAGAAAGGAAAATAAATATTCCAAGGTAGCTAACGATGTTCAAAATTTATTTTTTATGTAGCAAAAATTGAGAAAAAAAAAAAAAATTTTAATGCGTAAACTAATTTGTTTTATTTTTTTATCCAGCATCAATGACTGGATTTTTTTTTCTTTCAAGAAATCTCTTGGAAATAAATTTATGCTACACAAATTGACGTGTGATACTTTGATTTTCTTGGATTTGTGTCGAGAAAGATTCTCCGTAGTTTTCAGTGACTAAACACCAGAACGTAAGTCGGAAAACTCATCAATAAAAAAAACAAAGAGATGTAAATTCAGCGAGGCGTTGATATGGTCGCTCAACTTCTCGTTGTCAGTATAAGTCTATGTAAGTTCTTTGGACACGCTCTGGCGCATAGCTGCTCAGGGAAAACTGACTTCAACATCATGCAAGATTTAACCATGTAAAAGAGTGAATCCCCCTTCATTCTTGTACGTGTATGTTCGTCGTCTTTTCTTTCCCACGCATATTTTTCAGACTCGCAAATAATCGGCTGATTAGCGGCGTGTGCAACGACGATGCAATTACCCGTGCAAACAATAATTTTCATTTACAAAATTGAATGAAGGAAAAACGAGATGAATATAAATACGCAACATGTAGGTACGCCAATGGGTTTGGTATTGATTCTAATATCGGGTCCCACCCGCTGAATAAAGCCTCGTCGTTTATACCTCGGGACAGATTTATAATCTTTAAATAACTGAAATATAACTCACAAATCATCGTGAGAAACGAGGTGGCAGCACGCGACATTCAAAAAGTTTTATAATATACATACATTTATATACCTAGTGCCTACTAGCATCTGTAATAAAATTTATTCTTCCTAGTTGTACACGCGTACGGGGACACGTATAAATAAGCTCGTGCCAAATATTTGTTTTCCCATTTTTCTATAGAGCAAACTTTGTAGTCGATCGGCTGGAAATATTTTCATTGATTATGCTTTGATCAGATATTATATGAAACTTTTGATCATCTATATTCGAGGCCCACATATCACCTATGTTATGCGTACATAAATATACACGTGCATATCATTCGCGAATATCAATTGCATAATAAAATAATCATTGGTACATCATCTTTTTTTTTTTTTTTTTTTTATATTTTAAAATTAGTCGAAAATCAGTTTGAAATTTTTCATGATGAAAATTAGACGAGCTCCCGGTCTCTACAGAAAAGACGACAGATATGAATTTTCGCGGAGGCAAAGACGATAGGGCATCGCAATATCCGCGCGTGAGCGAGTCAAGAATCGACGTATAGCTGGTTTCCATTCAATCGATCAAATCCTTGAGTTCTACTTTGATATTGCAATGCATATATGGGTATATAATACGTGCAGTACATACGTGTATGTGTTGAATGAAAATCGTTCTACCTACACATGATTCTATATGAATATGTACGTACGTAGTTGCAGCCCGCGAATAAGTCTAGAAAAGTAAAAGAAAAAAAATCCTGCCACTGTATTGCATGTATATATAGTATACGGGGATTGCAGCAGAATTTCCATGACCGTAGTACGCGCATATGAAACAGGTGATGATATTTCTTTCTACGGATTCGAAGGGAGAAAGAGAACAATTTTCGAAGCTGCAGTAAATCGTAAATCAGCTTCGATGCAGATAGCGAACGAAAAATTCCACAGAAATTTTGTTTTTTATTTATCGTGAACTAACGAATATAGCTGAGGACGTTCACTGCCGATCAGCACGCGTTTAAAATGTTTATGATAAGAATTTTAATAAAAATATACCTTCCGGGCACACTTCTATGTGGACAAGATTGTATACAAGATAACCTTATATTTCACACTCAAGATGTTTCTTTATTATTGTAAAAATATTTACATGTATAATAAGTAGTATTTCATGTTACGATCGTAGACGATTTATTTATGGGTAGTAAAACGAGGAGATTTATTTTTCCGTGAAAAATCAGTCCGCCATATTGTTTGGGAACGGACGGCGGTGAATTCGTCGTTCGGTTGATCAAATCAGATTTCATTATATCTACCCAATCGAATCCGCCGAATGATCACGACACCAAAATAAACGTGGCAACAAAAATCCACACAAAAGATTCTTTCAGAATTTTTCTATACCATATCAAAAAGAATTCAATGAAACTTGTGGCTGTGATTCATACATACAACCGCGTTTTCATCTTTTCATTCTCATATACCTATTATACACGTACATACTTTTTTTTTATGTTCCGATCGAAGTTGAAGAAAAATCTTCAACGTAAGACTTAATCGAGTGTGGATTTCCGCTCGCGAATATCGTATGTACGGATGTATATGTATACATATTAGACTGGGCCGAAAAACTCGACTACTTTTTCTTACTAACGGTACTTTGAAAATATTATTTGGCATAACGAAAAAAATTATTCTGAGAATTTGAGCTCCTGAAGAGGTCTATCATCGCAATTTTTGATTTCTTCCTACTGAGCGGGGTTTTGATTCGTATCTTACAATCCATGGCGGTAAGCGAAATTAACTTAGTGACTTTTTTTGTAGAAAATTGAATGCTCTACAAAAAAGCTCTCTTTGTGAATCGTCGTCAATCTAGCCGTTTCTATGCAATCGTGCCTCAAACATTGAACTATTCTTTCAATTTTGTTTTTTGACTTTGGATATTTGTAACTACCACTAATAACAATATTCAAATGAATGAAATACATACTCCTGAAGGAAATTCGATGCGCTACAAGACATTTCTTTTAACATTTTTTATTAAATTCAATGCTTTAAAAGTTATTAGTGCTTTTGAATTCAACTTCAACATTGAATAACTTAGAGTGATTGTAATGAGAAATGTTAGATGTGTCTTGTAGCGCATCAAATTTCCTTCAGGAGTATGTATTTCATTCATTTGAATATTGTTATTAGTGGTAGTTACAAAAATCCAAAGTCAAAAAATAAAATTGAAAACATAGTTCAATGTTCGAGGCACGATTGCATAGAAACGGCTAGTTTGACGACGATTTACGAAGAGAGCTTTTATGTGGAACATTCAATATCTGGTTACGCATTTCATAAATAACTAACGAAATGAAATAATAACTAATGAGGCATGTGTGCAATTTTTTCCAAGGTGATGGTTGACGATTATTATTTCTTATATGAAACTGGAGACGCGTTTCGATCGACATGAAGCTGCCGTTCAGAAAAAAATGTAACGAGAATAAATAGAGATACTGCTGTTTCGGAAACATACCCACTCGTCTTTTTATAGTTTTTCCTTTTGTATTTTATCTTCCAAACGACCGCAACGTTGAATGAGGATGTTAAATAATTACGGACACGGCAGAACGTAGCGTTAATTGGAAGATAATTAGAGCTACTGTGTCTACCACGTGAGAATGTCTCGGTGTCGCGTGTAATAAATACGTAGGTATGATATAATATAAATTCATAGGTGTAATTCGTGACTTGTAATGTTTGTATCTAATGAACAAGTTGACTGAGTATTAACAAACACGGAAAGAGCTGACGGGACTTTTTATCCCGACAGTTTATGTACACGTCCAGATATCATACGTACGTATAATGTGCGTACATATAACGCCCTTTTATCAATCGGTTTGCTTTGTCACAAGATATTTCACGGCTATTGACATTGAAATTCGAGCGGTTCTCGGGACAAATGGTATAACATGAAACCGTATTCCGCTTGTGAAAAATCAAAGTTAAGAAATTAAGAAATGTATGTCATAGGTGTGGCATAGCTAAAGCAGAATAAATAAATTCTGCAACAAGTGCAGAGATCCTTATTCCTCAACGTGTGCATATTTTTGTACGCATCTGACCGATCATCCCAACTATTTCATTGACGGGATAAAATTACCATTCCCAACGGATTATCGCTAAATTGGAGACTGTGATTTGTCTGGGCTGAAAAATGTGTGTTTTTCGAAAACTTCAACAGCCTTTCATTCTAGTATAATTCCTTTTCGTAGGACAGGTGAAAAAAAGAAGTCGAAACAATGGTGCATCATTACCAAAATTGACAGAATTAATTTGCTAACCTGATCAAAGAGATGAACACACGTGGTCTTCGTCGTCGTCCTTCAATGAGTTGAATAACGTTGGAATGTATGGCCTTGACAAAGCTCGTTGGAAGTACGAAGCTTTCATGTTATCATTGCGTACAACGGTTATAATCAGATGGGAACATCAGTAGTTCCCTTTATGTTGTTCTCGAGTGAACAACGATGGTATAATTTACATTCTTCGAAGGAATGTTCCTCTCCCCACACTCTACTTTTCACTTGAAGAATGAAAGCTTGACGACGGCTTATCAGTTTATTTCTGATAATGCATCCAGTCGATCCGGTAGAAATTAATTACCGTTATGGAACGTCGATTGTTTTCTTTCACTGATTCTGCACGAACCTGTGAGTTATCTTAAGTATGACTTCAGCAACCGCGGTAATAAGTGTGTACGATTTAAAAACAGTTACAAAATTATATCGTTATACGGTCAACTTGATCAACCACCGCAGCACCACGAAGAACATAACCGATTTATAAAACTTTTATACCCTACGTACTCGTAGTTCGATAAACGCCTGTAGAATTGAATGGTACGATATAATCGTGCGTGAAATTATTAATATCAATACGCTAATATTATGGTTTTAGCTACCGTTCAACAACGGTGACTAACGTACGCGGAAACTTGGATAAAACCACGAATTCACAATCAGTGGTCAGCTGGATGCTGCCGAGGCTCTTCCAACTCGACTCGACTCAATTTTAAACTTCTCTTCTCGTGCCTCGACCCTCACGCGAATGGTTAATCCGGTCGACCGACTACGGAGAGCTCGGAGCTGGAGGCAAAACGGAGGGGAAAAGAGAATGAAGGAGAAACGGGACGAGCGCGCGCACTCGATGCGTCGCCTAGCCTTTTCTCGGGATTCGAGGGACTCCGGGACTCGTGTTTTCACCATCTCTTTCTGCCCATCTACTCTTTTCACTCACAAGTCCCGTAGAATATGGACTATGTATAATAACAGTATCCCGGGAGTCTGCCAGGAGCGACTGTTGCTGGTCGCCGTATGAAAGGCCCAAGGATTTTTAGAATACGAACGTGTCAAATGACTGGTCCACGAAAATCTCAACCGATTTTTACAACTCTAACTACAACGCAGCTCTCCCTTGCAAATTTCACCTGTGAATTCGAAGATCCCTTTCAGACATCCCATGGTTGACACAACCAGGTTCCCTCACCATTTTTTTCAGCAATCCAGAAGACACCTAAAAAACGCTCGTCTTTATTCCAAATTTTCTGAATATTTAAACTATCTTGAATTCGACCAGTTTTGAAATTCTATGAGAAAAATTAACGGCAATTCCGTATTTGAATTTAATTATATTCAAAGTAATGATTTTCTCGATTATCAAACACTTCAATTTTCATTACATGATTGAATCCTGCAAGAATATTTACATTTCTGTACGTAAATTAATCGCCGTTCGGTTGACAAAAAAGTGGCCAGAATAATCTTACCCATTTGAAGCTGGATGAATGCAGATACTTTTCTTTCTGTGATTTTTTTCAGAGAATTACAAAAAATGTTCGTCAAATGCGATACCAAATGAAAATGCAATCTCATAAACACATACATACATAAAATCTCGACCATTCTTTGTGAGTCATAGAATACGTATATTTCTGTTCTTATCGGTTACTTTGGATATTGAAGGGTTGGATCAACGAACCAATCCATTAACCGTCATCTCATCGTAGATGCGTGTAATATAATATTATACGTATAGGGATTTGACTTTTTTCTATAGATATATAGTTATACATACCTATGGCACTGCAATTACATTGACGCAGGATAATTTAGGAGCGTCCATTTTTCAGTTTATTTGAAAGTCTAGAACGGTGTTACCAATCGAAGAGGGAAACTCAAGTATGGGAAAAATAATTGTCTGGACTCACAAATTTCATTTCGCGGCGTAATACATAGGAATCAAAATAAAAGATCGCTCGACGATATATTCACATCTCTTTTGGCAGAGTCGTTGTGAGAGCGAAACGCAAAAAAAATTGCTTCAATCAGTCGATCGTTGAGTTGTATGAACCGAAAGAATAAAAGAAAAATAAGAAACGATGAAAGGTAACACAGTAGCTGATGCTCATTGAATACGCAATTCTGTTAATTGATAATAAATACAGACAATGGTGTATTGATTCTCTTTATATAGGAAATATAAATTGCTATACATAAACAAAAAAATGAGATACACTGTATAAAATATACCGTGAAGATATTATCAGTATAATTTATATTAAATGAGCGGAGCAAAATATGTTTAATTTATGTCGATCAATTATACTGTAGTAATAAAAAAAAATAATAATAATAACAACAACAATAATAATAATAGTGATGATATTGATAATGATTACGATTATGATTATGATTATGATGATAATAACAACAACAATAATAATTTTTCATTTCGTTTCATTAATAATTCCTTCATTATTTTCTTCGTTTACTTATTAATTTTGTCGTACTAAATTACATTTTGCACCACTCCGTTTAAAGTACACGAAACATTGAAGTAATGGTATTCTCATATATTATGAATGTAAATATCGTGTCGTGTTATTGGTATAATTTTTGGATTAGAACACCGTTATAACTATACATATATGTAATATACATTATTTTCAAACATTATTCATACACACCGACATAATTTGAGTGTATCTCAATATATTCATTATACATATACATACATAAAATTGATAAGTTAATCTTACACTTTTACAAGTTTTGAAAGAAAGTTAAATTTTATGTTGAAGTATAGTTTCTCGCAAAGATGTACACACGCAAGGTGTAAATTACGGAGCTAACAATAAGTTAGGAAAGTTGTACCAGACAATGTGCTCCGTTCGAGCCATCATTTTTCCACATACTCAAATTATTCAGCATAAGAAAGTTATCAGTTATCGGTAAACATATTTTCATCATAAACAAAAGTCCAGATGAATTTTACAAATTCTCGTATCAAAGAATGAATTATTTTTTCAATCCCCATTATCGCTTGATCAGTTGAATATGCCTGCCTATCAAGAATTATGATTAGTACATTGCAGCCATGCAACTCTTCAGAATTTGCAAACAGCAGCCTTGAATTTTGAAAAACCGAATGAGGTTTTAAAGTACAAATCAATCTTTCTTTCAGCGAGAAACATCGAGTAACGAAGTGCCTTAGTTTCGATCAGGACTGATTCACTGCTTTGTTATCCGAGACATTGGAACAATGAATAATATTCGTTCTTCATCAGTCTTATAGCGAATCTTTGTTCGCTTTGAAACAAACAAAGATTAATAAAATTTCTTGTCACACATTATAAAAATCTGTTCAAAAACTTCAATATCAATTGTGAATTAGTCCCATGAACCTATGTACACCTATCCTGTACCTATCATGAAAATGCCATTTTTTCCTCATGCTGATTCTTCGTTTTCTAACAAGTATATTGATTGATCGTAATGATTCATGTCTTGATAAGTGCAAGGCGCAGGTTGTTGTTCAGGTGAAGTGCAAGTAACGCTGTTATTGCGCTTCGACAAAATGAAAAAAATACCTATTTGGAAGTGAAAAATCATTCCATGCTTCTCGATAACCACTGGGGGAACGGAAGCGAAACATAAATTTTCTTAAGTACATTTTACCAAAGATAATGGTAAAAGTGCAGTGCTCAGCTAAATGAATCTGTGGAACAAAGTTAGGGACTACCGGGCAAACCAATGACTCAAGTATGCCAGAGGTATTCTTAATTATTGTTAGTGTTATACCCTAACGTAATACTGCGCATGTGTATGATGTATACAAAGCTTGGCAAAGAGTGGGTGAAACTCTTAGGAATATGATTTTTTTTTTTCAAATCACTTTGATTTTGCAATTTTTGCAACTAATGCTCAAGCCCAAGATTATATTCTTTGTAAGTGGATAATTTCTATTTTTTGTTTTTTACTTAGTATTTTTTATTTTTTGATTTCAGTTACATTTCTCTTTCATAGTGAATAATTTTTTCCGTACCAATCATCCGCGTGTTTAATAAATCTAGAAAAAAACAGTCGATCAGTTGTGCATATAAAGTACTGGTGTTGGCATAAGGTGTGGAAAAGCCACTTATATCGTTTAATTCGGATAACAAGCTTTTTAAGCTGTCATCGCTTAAAATACAACTGAATCGAACGTCCTCAATATTTAAGAATGTTGATGGTACTTAAGAAATCACTTCTGCATGTTAAATGTGAAAGAAATAATGTTAATTGTACATACATCGACATAATATAATGCGCATTCTGCACATTACCATACTTTCGGTTCACATTTTAATTCGAGTTGTTCTACCTAACAAGTACATTATTTGTGTATAGATAATATGAAGGATTTGACCGCCAAAACGCTTACTACACATTACTTTGCAATATTCATTTTCAATATTTTGATAGATTGTATTCATCATTCTCCTTATTGGTACAGGCAGGTACGACAATATACGTATATAAAATAAGTGTCTCATGCCGCGTGCTGATTTTTTCTAATTTAAGAAGAATTATTAAAAAGATGAGTCCAACTCTGAATGTGTAACGCTAGTGCTGAAGCGATGAAATCCTTTACTTAGAATTAGAGGTTTAAGTTTTGTGAACCCTTCAATTAATAACAACGTGTATTATTATATTTTCGCATTACGCAGATGAATCTATGCTAAGTGATTAATATTATGTTTGACGCTGAACTTGTAAATATCTTAATACCTAATAATGAGATTTGTTCTGTCTTTTCTTTTTTATACACTCGTTATTTAAACTTTTTTTTAAATCTCAAATTTTTTCTTTTTCTTCTCAAATGTTTTAACATAAGATAGCATTTGAGTTTCTGAGATGTCTAGTATCCCATCCCACGATTATTATGTACAAATAAATGAATCTCAAATATGTTAACAATATCTATAAACTCTTAAATATTACCAACAAAATACTGAAAATTATATGTATGTACAGCGGATAGAATTGTAATCTTATGACAGCGATAAACTCAGCTGGCTGACTCACAATTTATTAATTCAATTCGTAGAATTCTTTTCATACACAGGTACTTTTATTTACCCGTTACGTGTTCATGATTTAGTTGTAAGATACAACCGCTTCCAATAAACTATACATTCACTTTTGAACAAATTCTCCTGTAGCACAATACACCCATTACATCCCTCATATGCTATCAAAAAATGATTTCAAATTACCAATGAATAATTCTGTCAGTAATAATTTATTGCCCTTTAACATTCAACTTGTGTCAATCATAATTCTTTAGCCGATTGATATCACTTGTTCACAATAAAAGTGACCCTTTCCAATTCATTGATGAAATGGTACAAATATGCCCTGCTACCATTGTCATATCGAAATTATGATCGACCGTCTAAGATCATAATAATCGATTTAACAAAATGGATAAGCTGCAGAAACGCTATTTCAAAATTCCCCAACAACCGAACAAAGAACCGTGAATTAAGTGGGTGTATTGCGCTAACAACCGACGATAGCGTCGTTACAGTTATGTTATTTTACAATACAGATCTCAGGGTTCAGTGTATTTCTACTCGCACCCAGAACTTTCGAAGCATATCATCGTATTGAACAATCGTTATAAAATTCGATTATAGATAAAAGATCAGTCTGAAGACAATTTAGCAAATATCAATGGAAGTTTCATTATGAAACAATGGTCCAGATTAAGTCTTGCATGGTACGCAGTGATTGATTTGAGCCAATTGATAATTTTTTTTTCTTTTCTCCAAGAACACAATGACGACTAAACGATTTAAGTTTTGAAATATGAATAATTTTGTATCTTTTTTATACAAATTAAACTTTTACAACGATCTTCCTTACTGTGAAA
Source organism: Athalia rosae (assembly GCF_917208135.1). Lineage (NCBI taxonomy): Eukaryota > Metazoa > Arthropoda > Insecta > Hymenoptera > Athaliidae > Athalia > Athalia rosae. The sequence continues at coordinate 19,205,592 of NC_064026.1, read as the reverse complement.
ACGTAAGCAATTGTCGTGATCGCCAAAGAAATCGGGGTGCATCATACCGCTACCTACACTAAACATCGTTAAATTTGTACACATATAAATTGGATATAATAATTCGTCTGCGTATAGATTATTCATCTTGTATTTATGTATGTTGGTAAGTATGCGTGCATGTTCTTAAAAAACCCAGCATGGGCTCTTTATTAATTATTTTTATTTTGGTTTTTAAACAACCGCGGATTAAAACTTTATGTGTTTGCTCTGTACATATAAATGTATGGCGCCATTGTAATAGTTTGAACACAGACTTCTTTTAATTAACACAGACACCAAAAATCGTGCATGAATTACGTTACATTAAGTTAGTGGATATATAATATGGTACTTTGCATACCTGAAATACACATTATGCTCACACTGAATCATGATAAGATAAACACGTGATATTTGTGTGTCGTCGTGTGAATTCACTCACATAAATTATGTATTGTATGCTTTTGAATTTTACACAATTCAAAATAATCTTATAATAAGTCGTATTTTCTCATCAGACCAGTTCTGAAGCAATTTCGGGGTTCGGTATCAATGAAAAAAAAATAAGAAACAGATCTTGACGACTACATTAGATCAACGACTAAACTATAATAAGAATCGTATTATCTTGTATTTGTTTCAATATTGAACTTTTTTTTCATTATTATATCCGATAAACTACCTTGAAAAATAAATCCGATTAAGTTGCCAGCTAAAAACTCGAACGTCTATTTTTGCTCACGAAACAGATATCTCACAACTAACATATTTTAAAACTTCATATCAGAGTTAACAAGATGATACAACACATACAAATAAGTCATTCTGGCAAGATTGAAAATCTCAATATAACTATTAGGTTTGTGTTATGCTTATCTTAATTCACGTGATTTGATGTAATAGTCGGGACAATATCAGGTCATTTCAATGAATACAGGGCAAATGAATAACAAATGAATACAGCGTCTTCAACAGTGTTAAGTGGAAGTATTTAGTTTCTCAATAAATTTCGGGTTAGAATTTCTAATTAAAACTAATAAGTACAGCTGGTTATTCGGTTTCGTGTATTTTTTTCTTCTATGAGTGATAAATACTTTTTTATTTTAGACGTTTAGTTTGCATAGCTGTCAACTTTCTTGGGCAAGCAACGATATAATGTGAAAAAAACATGAGCTGGTTACCTCGCGCCATGGTTGAAAAATTAATATACAGTGGCATCTAATACGGTGCAACTCTATTTCGGTTGAAGAAAAATTTTCTCAACAACGAAAGATATAATTATCCGATTGTGTATTAGATCACATTATCGATTGAATAGTTAAACAATATTGGTTTTGAGTAAAAAAGAGTATATTTGTATTCGATACCTATTCCCATAATGTACATGCAAATTTGAGATATTTCAGGTACAACTACGTAAGGCGAAACCGAAGTGAACTCTACAAGAAAAACTCATCAGTCGAATAATATTCGTAGCAAGAATATATTTTTTTCAATACCTCGATTTCAGATGCACCGTAATCATAGAATCGTTGCTCGTATTGGCTTATACACAAGATACAGTTGAGCAGCTGACGAAAAAAGCTGAAGTCTCGTTGAGAATATTCAATTGATGTGAGCAATATCATTTTATGGATTCAAATTGTCCGAAATTACTTGATCTGGGGGATCAACAGAATAATACCAGGTGCATTCAGATGCAATATGTAATAAAATATACAAATGAAAAGGCACGTAATACGGCTGGCTAACTGGAAGATGTTGAATACAAATTAAGAGCAACAGATGTGTAAATGAATTTTTGGTGGTAGGCTACCTTTGACTCAGAGCTCCGCCAAAAACGCAGCCAATATAAATAAGCTCGAGAATATATACAGATTACATAGATTGTTCAAAACTACATTGCTGGGTGATAAGATTGGATTGTGAGAACATATTCTACACTCGACAGTAACGTCGATACAATTTATACAAAATTATAATTCGTCAAACCGATTTGATACATGCAAAAGCTGCTCCTCCGTTAGACTCGCCAATTAATCGCCCGTCGATATCGAGGCTCCACTTCTCGTTTTGTTTGTTCAAACTCGTCAAAGTTGAAAAGCTTTTCCATATCAGCGTCCTCTTCTTCCGAGTCGCTAATTTCCTCTGTATCCTCCTCCGAGGAATCACTTCTCTCGTCATTGGGGACTGCAGAAATTTTATCATCTAAATATTTATCTTTGAAACCAATCATTATGTACAGTGTACACGTACCAACACGTGAGTGAAAAGACCAAAATCATAATTATTTGTTAAGGAAAAAAAATGGCAGAATTTTTACAATATGCCAGGAGCTGATCTCACAAATTCACTTATTGGAATCATGCTAAGAATTTTAAAAGCTAGCAAACAATTTTATTACAGAACAGTAATTCTGGACTTAAATTTTGTTATTACATCCATTTCTATAGACGCAAGGAATAGAACCCAGTCATTTATGGGCACATGTATTAATTTAATGAGCATATAATTTACAAAGACTATCACATAGCAAGAAAAACGCTACATAGGTTTCAGTCGGTTTACCCAAGAGCTTTCAGAATCCATTATTTTTCATATTCATATCATTATATCCGAATGAGAAAGACAATTTATACTATAGGTATATCTGATATAGGTATATGGCAAATTTCATTGCATTGGGGAATCAATTCAGTTGTCACTTAGCTGATTTATAATTTAGCAAATTTCATATGTTTGTGATCCCAAATCATTTGAGTAAGCCATTGTTATTGCAAAGAATACGTCAATGTGTTAGTTGAAAGCAAATGGAAAATAAAGTCAGTAGTGGTGATTAGGAACAAATTCAAACTGATAATCAAATAAAAATAATGTAAGATATTAAAATACTTCTTTATTAACAACCATTACAAAATTCATAATATTTTATATCGAATTCCTACAATACTTCTCTATACTATTTTGAAATACACTTTCTTTGCTAACATAAATGTTTGCTATGCCTCTTTCTAAATAAATTCTAACTTCTTTCAGACGGTGAAATCGTGATAATTGCCAAATACCATGAAAAAAATAATAATAATAAATAAATAAAACAATACATTGAATTAAAAGTGTGCAGAAATTTTCAACGCGATAGAAATTACTTTTAATCGATTGAAATATGCAAAAGTTTGTAGAATAAGTGTAATGAATCGTTGTTAATTACAACTGTTGAGCTCACAAAAAAAATCAATAAAACGTTGATGATATAAACACCCTGATATAAAAAATTTATTTTCTATTTTTCAGATGCATCGTTATAAACGATAGGTGTTAAAAATGATAAGCCAATGTGCAGTAGGAATAGGTGTTAATAAACAGGATATAGCTGAAGTGTAAAAAAAGTAAGCTTCCTTACATGTAAGCAGAATATAATATTTGCAAGTTATATTCGACAAAAAAAAGCTCCTAACGGTACAATTAACTTATGTGAATCAAACATATACAAATAAAAATCTTTTTTCCTTCTATAGACAATTGACCATTTAAACCATCCTAATACTCATATCAAAATAATAAGTAGGGTCAGCGTGTAAAACATATTGTGACAACTCAATAAATTTTTAAACCTATTTTGGTATGTATAAGCGAATATTATAATGACAATCTTTAAGCTATGGGGCACGATTTTTCCTTCGAGAAACAGTAATGTACAAAAGACTTGCTGTTTTGCGATAGCTCTATAAATTATTTGTTTCCGATTCTTCACGACATATAACGCTAAAAAACGAAATATCGGCTGTAACATAAAAGTCCAAAAATTTAAAAAGAAAAATCTAACCATTTTCAAAATAACATTCGTCTCATAACTAAAGTATCGGGTATGTAAAGTATTTCCTCAAAATTTGCCCTCACATATTCTCTTTATGTGCTGCAATTAGTTCATAGATTTCAAACTGCACTACCCACAAACCCATAACTAATATAATCGAACATAACATCACCCGACAAATTCCATTTGGCAATAAAACAAAATACTATAACCAATAGTGATTGATTATGTCAAGTATGAATGTCATGGCGTTATGTGCATTGCTGAAAGTTCAGCCGCTTTCACGCTATTCGAATTTCATAATCTGCTCTTAGCTGATCTACAGTTCAACTACTCACCTTGTAGAACAGACAACCGCCGGACACCCAGATGTCTCATTGTCTCTTCCATCCAAGCATACTTCAACCGACAATTCCTCTATGGATTTCTCACCCTCGATTGCTTTAACTTTTCCATGGTCATCTCGTGAGCATATAGAAGTTACTACCATAGTCTGAATATTTTCCATAGATGAATGACTTTCTACCACAGCAACAGTTCTGCACATGATTCCTTCTTTGGTGCTGACTTCAGTGGAAACATTACTAACTTTGCATGATTCCACATCTTTGAATGCTTCGTTAAATTCACTAATGTTATCTTTATTGTTATTTATTGTATCCTTTTCTGTAGATTTTGTATCATCATCTTTAATTAATTCATTGTTTAAATCCGATTCACCACCGGTGAAAGACCATTCCGTATCTATACCGGATTCTGTACTTTCTTGAAATAATGGTTCTTGTACTCTACTTTCAGAAATGCTATCAGCTGACATTGATAAGTTGGTTTCTTCAATTCCAGAGTCATGACTATTCCTGTGCACGCCTTTTGATTTTTCAATAAACAAGCTTGTAGGTGACTGAACAGCTTGGGGCATGTTGGGTTTCAATTTACTTTTGTTACACGGAATATTCACACTGGAGTTCGATCGTTGAATTCCTACTAAATCATTTGACTGGTTCAGAGTAGGCTCCAAAGGTAGGACATAATCTTCAAGTGTTGCGTCGATGGAGATATCTGTCATACTGAATATAAGCTCGTCACCATCTGATCTATCAAACTCTACAGAACCTTCGGCAGATCCAAATGCACCTGTTATCTCTTCGATCACATTGTCTTGATGATTGGAATTAGTTCGTGTAGGATCGGACATTTCAGACGCCTGGCACATAGGTATTGCAGCGTCATTTTGAGAACTGTCTTCATTTAGTCTCAATGGCGACTGGGAAATGGAAAACTGATGTTGCGTTAGCACGGGTTCACTCTTGAGGATGATGTCAATACAATTTTCTATCTGTTCATCACGTAATAAGGAGTTGTTTCTGATGGATACCCGTCCGTTTTCAATATTGCTAACGTTATCTTTAAACATATCTCCTAGCACTGGAGTGGATGAATGAACTTCTTTTTGAATAGTTGTACTCTCAGGGTGCAAAATGTTATCCAAATGGCAAGTATTTGTGTCTCTCGATTTTTCCGAATTATCTGTATGTATACTATGTAGAATAGCAATATTTTCTACTTGTTCGCTACCAGTAACTTCGTTATTACCATCTATATTGTACAGCGCGTCGGTGATTCTATTTTCTATCAAATTCATGTTTCCATGATGTTCTTGTAAATCTTCAATTTTACTATTGTTACTATATCTATCGGTCTCTCTGGCGTCATCATTTTGACATAAATTTGTCGCAAGGTTGTCTACCACATCTACCACAGCCAGAGAAACATTTTTTGTAGTACGTTCGAACAATGGAGTTATTAAGATATCAACAATTTCTGATTCCCCTAAAGTAACTACATTAACCACGTTCTGTTTATCACATATTATATTACGAGGTGAAGAATTTCTATCACTAGTCAGATTAATACTGTCTGTCGTGCTGCTATCACATACTACTTCTTCTACTATTTTCGTATTTTCATTCGGTATACCCCCTGGCTCCACTTCAATTTCACTTATTTCTAAGACCGAATATTCAGGTATATCTTTCAACTTAGGTACACTTATAGTCAGTTTGTTGTCCAGCATATTCACTGACACATTATTTACAGTCTCATTAGAGTCTAAAACTGTTGTATTTGGTTCAACAGCATCTTTTAATTCTAAATCGTCACTTCTATTTTTATCCTTAATTTTTGATTGCACATTTTCAGGTAACGGCTGTTCACTTATCCTATGCAAAGTTTCATCTTCGATTTTGCACTGTGGCAATATTGGAGTTTTATCATTAGTATTATTTTCGAATTCGTTTGAAGGGTCTTCTTGACATTGTTCAGGATTTTCGATATTTTTACCTAATGTGAATAAACATTTCAAAGGAGTGTTCTTATTCACCTCTGCTTCATCTTCGAGCTTAGCTGATGCAAAAACAGACGTCAGTGCTTGGATGCTAGATAGATGTGGTACACTGGAGGATTTCACCGGATCTGTCTTGGCAATTGATTGTGGAGCATCAGATACTGATCGCTGTAAAGGTGGTTGCGGCGAACATTCTCTACTTCCTCTACCCTCCCTCAAGTATTGATGGAACTTATCCCCTAGCGACATCATGTTGCTTACGCCACTCTGTAAAGGATTTTTTAGTTCCAGTTTTTCAACAGATGCCGAACTAGAAAACAAACTTCCTGGATGCTGGAACAACCCTAATAGTTTTTCCAAACTAGACGGGGGTTTTTGGATGCATGAACTTTTCCGAGAACGGGATTGTGACAAGACACCATTGTCAAGAGCAACACTGTCTTCTGCAGACTCCGATGAAGCTAAAGCATCTTCTCCTTTTCTTCCGCTATCTGATGACACTAGCGTCATGCTTGTAGATGAATTTTGATTTGCGTTACTTATTTGTACCTGTCGATCATTTTTTTCTTCAACGGTCAACGAAGTTATACTAGATGTGGAAAAATCGAAATCCACGTCATTCTGTGTACTTTCGTGGACCGCACTAAATGACGATAGTCTATTCACACGTTCCGATAAAATACATGGTTCACTTTGCTTTTCACTTTGTGATGTGGAAACAGTTGAGATCTTGATATCGGGATTTTCGTTACTAACGTCGGTTATAATATCCTTGACGACACATCGCATTTCCCCAGTTCTTTCAACTTTAACAGTTACCTCACTTAGATGTGTCATATTCTCAGAACTGGGATTCACACTAGGGCTGACATGCACATCAGGTTTGTTCTTAGTAGCAATCGGGTCACTCACATTAGCGTCTGGATTTGGTTTAAAGACATCATCCGAATCGTCAGAGTTGGCTTGATCACCAGAATCTACTTTGAACTGAAAGCCAACCGTGACGTTGGTGTTAGTGGAAGTAATCACAGACTTGGGAGCTGGCTTGGGGTTTGCCTGCTCAACTACCGTCACACGGAATCGAGATGCACCAGTGGCGGGTGGAAAGAAACAAGTGGGAGACGAACTGCGGGAAGGTGGTGTCACAGGAGAAGAAGATGCCGATGAATTGGAGCTCAATGAGGTTTCGGATACTCTGGAAACAACGAAACGGCCACGAGAGGGACTGGGAATAGGGCTTGCAACTGGGGATGGGATTGGACTAGGAGCAGGTGACCGAAGACGACCGCCACTGGTTCGTTTTGGTTCAAGCAATGTTCGCCCGGGTCCCTCAGGGAAAATCGGGGGTGGAGAACGAGGCAGAGTCTGACAGGTGAGTGAGATCTTACGAGAGCTCACGCTAGACAATCGGCTACGATGTTGTGGACTATCCGATTCCTCTGTACTTTCATCTGTTGAGCTAGGCTCGTCATTATGAGTACAATAACTTCGGATCTCATTAACCAAGGCAAGATATTGCTCCAATGTTCCATCCTGGAACAATAGAAAAATTATTCAAATCTGTCAAGGCCTTTCATTATACTGACATCAGACTGAGGATAATATCTGAGCATTGAAAAGAAGGAAATTCTAAATTTGAAAAAATAGTTTACCGAATTCAACTCACCAATTTTTTGCGAGGTTGTTCATCCAGGTCAAGCTGTGTGACACTTTTATTCTTTTTCAGAGCATATGCAAGTGCTACCAAACCGGCAACTTGCAAGTGGTTATCGCGTAAATCAATTCTCTATAACAGATTTATGTGATGCAAGTATTAAAACTAATTGAGTTGTGGTGACCTATATAATCATCTAGAAATTTAGTATCATGGAACAAACCTGTATATGGTGATTCTTTGCGATTATATCTGCTAATGCAATTGCAGCTTCGCATGTGAGATGTGTAGACTGCATCCCTAATCTCAAAAGCGTACGATTCTGTTGCAACGATTCCTTCATTATGTGTAGCGTATCATTAGTGAGCATATTTTGTCCAATATTTAGCATTTCCAATGATTTACATCGCGTCTACACGAGAACATGTTTTTATTTTATTGTCATTAACATTAACACATGCGTCACATGCACATATCGCAACATACATATCTATATTCCATCAGACCAAGTTCATTCATGACTATCTGAACAATCGGTTTGAAGTTGTACTCACAATTGCTCGAGAAAAATGCTGAGAGGAATTTCTAGTTATGTGATTGTTCCATAGTACTAGAATCCCTAATCCCTTTCCATCCTTATCATCAATTCGTTGTTCAATTAAGCCATCAGAAATATGGCCTACCCCAGAATCTTGGACGTTGTTATTGCTGATACAATAGAATATTATAGAACATAAAAATCAAGGACACCAAAATGAGCCAGATGATTAGTAAATTATACTTTCTCATTGAACAAAAAATAAAAAAAAAAGTGCCCACCTAACGTCAAGTAATTGTAGATGATTATTGGTCCTCAGCAAAACACCAAGCTGCATTGCATCTTGAGGTCCGAGATCATTGTCAGCCAGATATAATTCTTTCAATCCAGTATTTAGTTTAAGAGCTGCAACTGGAAAAATGAACACACATATTTAGGAGTGGAGCTTTAGATAGAAGTAAGTACAGACTGCGATGTTTCCTACATTTCTTACAATGAAATGGATAAAAGGCAGCAGTCGTAGACCGAATGACAAATTAAGTTAATTATTAGATTCATTCTGCATAAAGGTGACTGACTAACTATGATGTGATCCCAGAAAATGATTTTAAAAAAAAATGAAGTACCTATCTACTCTCTAAAGAAATAGCGAGATTGGAATAAATACCCAAAATAATTGTGGGTCTGCCTGAGAGCCCACAATTTTCCAGCTTAAGAACTTGCAGGTGTGATGCAATCCGTAAAGCTCGGCTAAGTATTGGCATATGTTGTTCGTTGAGGGTAACATTCTTAGCTTCAAGCTGTTCGAGACATTGAGTCTAAACATAGAAGAAAAAAGATATTGGTTTCTCAGTTGAACAGTTTCTGATTGTGTTTTGAATTTTGTATTTTGCAGCTAAATATTTGAGGAATCTAAATTATATTGATATGTTTTGAGTGTATAAAATGACTAAAAAAATGACTATTGAAATAGACATACTTTTTTGATCATTTGTGAACAAGCTTGCCAGCCGCGTGTACCTATGTTCTGATTGGATGAGATGTTCACATGTACCGCCGACTCGTAATATTCCATCATATCAAACAGGGCGACGCAACTCTGAAATGAATTGTTCACGTCAATTAGGAAATTCATCAAGGTGTTTTATGAAATCCCAACATTTCGAATATGAGTAGTGTTTCCTTACTGTACCTCATCATCTATGGACGTTTCTTCTAAACTGATGTTGTGGAACTGAACTCTTTTCAGAATCTCTTCCAATGATTCACAATGGCCTTGTTCCAGCGTCTGGCCATTTAGACTTAAGGTGTCACAACGGTCATGTGTGATCTCAAGTTTCTGTTCAAAACAATAAGTTCTACATTATTTCAGAGATCAAGAAACTTTACAGCAACTGTAAGCTGTTTGTAATGATTTTTTCTGTAAATTCTGCATCGATGAACATACACAATGAAATATGGAAATCATTAATTTAATTTTCAACCAATATGCTGCATCAATTGATGACTCAATCATCCCTTGTAAGAAATATCATTATCATATATTGTGTAAGAAAGATTTGAACTATCATACAAATCTGAAAGTTCATTATTACATTACTTATCATTCCTGGCATTCAATGGTATCCAAAGTACTTCACATGAATGGTGGAACCTCAAATTTCAATTACTTTCTATTCAATGGAGACAATATGAGCTAACTTATAATTCTAAAGTATGCATATGAATATAACTAAAGTAACTTTACCTCTAGCTGAGCTAAAACACTTTCCAGTGGTTCGGTATTATGCCGTAAACAGGAGTTCCTGTATGTCGAGATCAAGTCCTCACGGTTCACATTCTCAGCTGTAAACAATTATCTATGTCTCATTCACATTCATAACAGGTTGTTCGATTACATAAATATACATATTTGTGTTGTTGTCTCTTTTTAATTGTAACATATCGATGATATTAGGACCATAGTTTATGTACACGTATACAATATGATATATGAAAGTTGATGACGTATAACTTAATTAATGATGGAACAAGCCAAAGGATTAGTGGGATGAATATTAAAACACAATATGAATCTGTAATTAAAAAATATGTATTTTAATTCATCTATGGTACACCATACAGTTTGTTTTTGTTTTATTCCTCATTTTGTTTCTTTTTATATCTCCACGAATGTAGTCTGGTGACCAATTAATGTGTTTATGAAGTTGATATGAAGTAGCCGCATGATTTTTTATTTATATGTCCTTCAACTAGGACTATAATTATACGTAGTCGACATAAGTAATAATCCGACAATATTTTTAGTTGAATGTATCAAATTTAGTCAAAGAAGTAAAGTTTATTGTCAAGCATATACTATACAATCTCTTACGTTAGTAAGCCTCTCCACAGAACCTTAGGTCCAGCCTCTTTAAAAGAATAATTTCAATTTATACATCACGTATGGCTATTCTGATACAGCAGAATACGAGCCTTTATTAATGCAATCATATTGCAGAAATACTCTTCGGTGAATCAACCCAATACGCAGGCTTTTGTACAACTGCATTTGAACTCTCATGTCTTTCTGATTATGATATTTAAATATAATTTGTCTGGCACAACATTCAGTGATATAAACTTCAAGAATCATGTTGTTATTTATGTCAAAAAACAAAGTAGTATCGAAACTTATAGATTGCCTGATTTGTTTGGGAAAATTCACATATTATTATAATCACCTAAAGATATTATTGCTCCAAGAATGAGTTACATTGGAACAAACAATTAAATAAATGGATAATAGTGTTGTTTGTTTGTTATTTCTCTAGACATAGATGCAAGCATAAATTTAGTATTATATCAGTTAAATTACGATTACAGATAAGAAAGGTCTCACATGTTTACCAAACTCTGGAAACAGCTGTGTGGATAGCCAACGACAGCCCCATTTTCTGACGCAATGAAATTGCCTATGCTTTGCTCATCTTACTGCAGTTATCCAAGTAACTTCCATTACAGTGTATGTTTGACTTTTAATATCTTTGAGATTACTTGTAAGTTACTTTTGAAACTCTCAGGATACTGAATCCGTAATAAAGATAAAATTTTTTATATCAGTTTTATGACTAATCTGCTATCCTACTATTTTTAATTTTCCAAACTATGCCTGTTACTCAACAAATTCTCAGTTGAATGGCTGTACTAAAGAACATCAATTCTTTCCACTCGATCTTAATTTCTGATATGAATAAACTGCAAATTATATAGCTGGCTAATTAAAATTCAAAATAATTGCATTTCCTCGAGATCGATGAAGCGATTGATAAATTTATTTTGTCATATATACTTCATAAAAGTTCATACAACATCTATACAGTAGCGATTAAAACTATAGTGGATATAAGACTCCAAGGAATTGATTAATAGAACTAACGCAGTATGGTATCAAGGATGTTTTCATTTGGGTAGACAATGGCTGAAATTGAGCTTTGAAAGGAATCTTGGCTACAGAAACATTGGTACACCCTTCAAATTCCAACGAAGTTTTCGTATGGTTATCACCGGTATCTCCTAAATCTATGAAAGTTGTTAGTTTCCTGTGATCGAGCATTTGTAAAGTCTTGATAGTTTCAATGACCAGGGAGGCGTTTGCTATAGCATGAGCGCACTTAATTTCCGACATCAACTGCCAATGGAATTTAGAGTTATTGAAAATTTATTAACTAATAAAAGGAGAATATCTAGAAAAAAATTAGCTTTGTAAGAATTGAGCGCTACATTATATGTGATGGTCCAGTAAATAGGTTGATTTGTGATAATTAGCGAGTCATGGAAAATTGTAATATTAGCAATATTTCAATAGAGTTTGGAATCAAGAACCTGTAGTAATTAGTAAGTAGTTATGTGATAACTACTGCTGTAGGTTTTCAATTTCATCGATGAACATTTTGAGCTAGTTAGAGGAAATCAAACTTTTTGCCATGATTCAACGAATTTTAATTACCCGTGTCATTACCCAACATGAAAATGCTATCAATAAAATGCTACTACTAGCAGTGAGTCACTGGGGTGCTTCGTGTCCTTAGTGAACATAGAGTTCTTACGGAGAGCCCAAGAGAAGTATCCATCTAGGGTTAATCATAGATTTGTAATATGCAATGTAAATTTTAAAAAAGAGTCCTGTACATTAACAGCCTAACATGATTACAGATCTAAAACTCAGACCTGAGGTATTCTCAACCTATATTCTGTGTACAAACACCTGTCGTTTAAAAAATTATGCAATAATTGTA